>NW_012114400.1:3974745-4075165 GCF_000951035.1 Colobus angolensis palliatus | reverse complement strand
AAGAATGCTTGTGATTTTTGCACATTGATTTTGTATCCTGAGACTTTGCTGAAGTTGCTTATCAGCTTAAGGAGATTTTGGGCTGAGATGATGGGGTTTTCTAAATATACAATCATGTCATCTGCAAACAGGGACAATTTCACTTCGTCTTTTCCTAACTGAAGACCCTTTATTTCCTTCTCCTGCCTGATTGCCCTGGCCAGAACTTCCAACACTACGTTGAATAGGAGTGGTGAGAGAGGGCATCCCTGTCTTGTGCCAGTTTTCAAAGGGAATGCTTCCAGTTTTGGCCAATTCAGTATGATATTGGTTGTGGGTTTGTCATACATAGATCTTATTATTTTGAGACATATCCCATCAATGCCTAATTTATTGGGAGTTTTTGGCATGAAGGGATGTTGAATTTTGTCAAAGGCCTTTTCTGCATCTATTGAGATAACCATGTGGTTTTTGTCTTTTGTTCTGGATTACATTTATTGATTTGCATATGTTGAACCAGTCTTGCATCCCAGGGATGAAGCCCACTCGATCATGGTGGATAAGTTTTTGATGTGCTGCTGGATTAGGTTTGCCAGTATTTTATTGACGATTTTTGTATTGATGTTCATCAGGGATATTGGTCTAAAATTCTCTTTGTGTGTGTGTTTGTGTCTCTGCCAGCCTTTGGTATCAGGATGATGTTGGCCTCATAAAATGACTTAGGGAGGATTCCCTCTTTTTCTATTGATTGGAATAGTTTCAGAAGGAATGGTACCAACTCCTCCTTGTACCTCTGGTAGAATTTGACTGTGAATCTGTCTGGTCCTGGACTTTTTTTGTTTGGTAGGCTATTAATTATTACCTCAATTTCAGAGCCTGTTATTGGTCTATTCAGGGATTCAACTTCTTCCTGGTTTAGTCTTCGGAGGGTTTATGTGTCCAGAAATTTATCCATTTCTTCTAGATTTTCTAGTTGATTTGCGTAGAGGTGTTTATAGTATTCTGTGGTGGTAGTTTGTATTTCTGTGGGATTGGTGGTGATATCCCCTTTATCATTTTTTGTCTTCTCTCTTTTTCGTCTTTATTAGTCTTGCTAGCAGTCTATCAGTTTTCTTGATCTTTTCAAAAAACCAGCTCTTGGATTCATTGATTCCTTGAAGGGTTTTTATGTCTCTATCTCCTTCATTTCTGCTCTGATCTTAGTTATTTCTTGCCTTCTGCTAGCTTTTGTATGTGTTTGCTCTTGTTTCTCTAGTTCTTTTAATTGTGATGTTAGGGTGTCAATTTTAGATCTTACAGACAAGCAAATGCTGAGAGATTTTGTCACCACCATGCCTGCCCTACAAGAGCTCCTGAAGGAAACATTAAACCTGGAAAGGAATAACCAGTACTAGCCACTGCAAAAACATGCCAAATTGTAAAGACTATTGATGCTACAAAGAAACTGCATCAACTAACGAGGAAAATAACTAGCTAACATCATAATGACAGGATCAAATTCACACATAACAATATTAACCTTAAATGTAAATGGGCTAAATGCTCCAATTAAAAGACATGGACTGACAAGTTGGATAAAGAGTCAAGACCCATCAGTGTGCTGTATTCAGGAGACCCATCTCATGTGCAGAGACACACATAGGCTCAAAATAAAGGGATGGAGGAAGATCTACCAAGCAAATGGAAAACAAAAAAAGGCAGGAATTGCAATCCTAGTCTCTGATAAAACAGACTTTAAACCAACAAAGATCAAAAGAGACAAAGAAGGCCATTACATAATGGCAAAGGGATCAATTCAACAAGAAGAACTAACTATCCTAAATATATATGCACCCAATACAGGAGAACCTAGATTCATGAAGCAAGTCCTTAGAGACTTATAAAGAGACTTAGACTCCCACACAATAATAATGGGAGACTTTAACACCCCACTGTCAACATTAGACAGATCAACGAGACAGAACATTAACAAGAATATCTAGGAATTGAACTCAGCTCTGCACCAAGTGGACCTAATAGACATACAGAACTCTCCACCTCAAATCAACAGAATATACATTCTTCTCAGCACCACATCACACTTATTCCAAAATTGACCACATAGTTGGAAGTAAAACACCCCTCAGCAAATGTAAAAGAACAGAAATTATATCAAACTGTCTCTCAGACCACAGTGCAATCAAACTAGAACTCAGGATTAAGAAACTGACTCAAAACTGCTCAACTACATGGAAACTGAAGAACCTGCTCCTGAATGACTACTGGGTACATAACGAAATGAAGGCAGAAATAGAGATGTTCTTTGAAACCAAAGAGAACAAAGACATAACCTACCAGAATCTCTGGAACACATTTAAAGCAGTGTGTAGAGGGAAATTTCTAGCACCAGAATGCTTAAAACTTACAAGTATTGTTCCAAAATGTTACTTTGTTTAGCTATATAATATATAGATTATCCAGCAGTAGGCACATAAGTACAGTATGGGCACTGTATGCACATTACTGAGAAAATGTTTTTCTGTACCTTTTCACCCTGCAGTGTTATGGAGAAATTACCATTATTCTTTCTTAACATAAAGGTAGAATCCAGAAATTTTTTTCCTATTTCTAGCACTGATTTAATTTGCTGATTTAATCTGGAGAGCATAAGGACAATGAATTCATGGTGAAAAATGTTTATGAGTGTGTATGAATGTGTGTGTGTGCATGTGTTTGTGTGTGTGTTGGTAGAAAAATACTGGCAAAAAGTACTGGATTAAAAATTTCTTGACTGTTGTGGAGGGCACTGTATTGCCAGGTCCCTGGATATGGTGTGAAGACTGTTCTCTACAAAACTCTAGCAGGCCCGATTTTCATCAGATTCACAGCCAGCGTGGCCTTATGCCTTATGCCTGTATTAGGTAGCCATGTTTATTGCCCAAAATACCACTGAGCCATAGGCAATAACCTGGCTTTCTTTTCTGTAAAAATTATGTTAATGAAATTTGACTATCTTATTTAGAAGTTTGTGTTAAATCAAGTTTAGTCTAAAGTTGCTTTGTTACATATTTTAAGTTCAGCCTAAAAGTTTCTCTATACATAGTGAACTATAACCTAATGGAGGTGTAAACAGACTGTAACCTATTCTTGTGCCAGTCACCAAGTTTTGGCCAATCAAAGGGGAACAACTGTTCAAACCATGTTCAAATAAGGCAAACATTAAGCTATAAACAATCTGGCTGTTTTTCTAAATCATGTCTTTTTTTTTTTTTTTTTTTTTTTAGTTATTTTTGTGAGACAAGACCTCACTCTGTCACTGAGGCTGGAGTGCAGTGGTGCAATCTCAGCTCATTGAAACCTCTGCCTCAGCCTCCAGAGTAGGTGAGATTATAGGCAAGCACCACCATGTCTGGTTAATTCTTGTATTTTTAGTAGAGACAGGGGTTTCACCATATTGGCCAGGCTGGTCTTCAACTCCTGACCTCAGGTGATCCACCGGCCTTGGTCCCTCAGAGGGCCAGGATCACAGGTGTAAGCCACCACACCTACCCATGTCCATTTTCTGTAGGCCGCTTTCCTTTTTCTGTCTATAAATCTTCCACCACGTGCCTGCGCTGGAGTCTCTGAGCCTACTCTGACACAGGAGGCTGCCCAATTCATGAATTTTTCTTTGCTTAATTAAACTCTGTAAAATTAATTTGCCTAAAGTTTTTCTTTTAACAGTATAAAGATGGAATTAAATTTAAAATAGACCAAAATGTTTTGCAACAAACCTTAAGTGAATGTCAACCTTTCACTGAGATCAACAACACAAAGGTGAGGTAAGACTTTTAGCAGGAAGAAATGAACCAAGAAAACCTGACAATAAAAACAGTAAACCACTGTCAAAAACAAAACAAAACAGTAGAGCACCTAAAAAAGCAGGGAGGGGAAGAGAAAAGAAAAAATAAATAAGTAATGATATGTATGGCAAATGTTATATTATAAGCATATATTAGTGCATATACTTTGTGAGTAAAGATTAAAATCTGGCCTATGCTAATGCAGGCCCATCTGAGAATGACTTCACAGCAGGAAGGAAACCTAAGTAAGACAGAAAAGATATACTGAAATATGAAGGTAAACGTACCAAAGAAACACAATTTTATGAGGTCATAGAATATAGGAATCTGTCTTAATCTGAGTGTCTAGAAAGTTCTGGATAGCCATTGAGCTGAGATTTGTCTAGTAAGTAGGGATTAACTGGGCAAAGAGGGGTGATGACATTGGAGGTCATTTCAGAGAGAGGTAATCCACATTCAGAGCTGTGATGGGAAGAAACATGGCCTGTCTGAGGAAGTGGAGAGAGACCCATATGACGGATGCTCAGAGAACCAGTTATTGAAAGAAGCCAGAACAATGGGTAGAACTACATGTGAACAAGTGGTTCTAATGAAATTGTTCTGTAACTTAAAAGCAATAGGGCAATCATAGAGAGTTTTAAATTGGGTAAGGTTTGACAGTGGTTTGGGGATGGGGTGTTTTTTAAATGGTAAGTTCCTCATTTTGAAAAGATGACTATGAAAACAGTAGAGAGAGCTGCTCTGGCAAGGAAGGTATTTGGGAAGGCAAAGGTGGCTGCTCCCTTGATTGCAATTTGTACAGGGATTACTAATTCTACATTAGTACTGTTAGAAATCAAGAGATATTAAGATGGTAATAAAGAAAAGATTTGGCATTGGATTGCTATGCAAGAGTCGATAGGAAGACAAGATTTCTGGCTTGTGCATCTAGAAGTTTAGTGATGCCATTCCCTAGGAATGAAACACAGGAAAATGATCAGGTTTGTGATAGGAAAGGATGAGATGGATATTAGAACAGTTTGGGACCTGCTGAAAGTAAGGATCTTACTTACTTTAATTTGCTGATTTAATTTGGAGCATATCCAAATGGAAATGTCTATATGAGAATGAACTCAAAAATGATTTTGAAAACTACAAAAATTTGCTAGTTATTGGTACGTAGAGGGTAGTGAATCACCGGTTTGAATGCAATTACCCATAGAGAGGAAGAGCAGAAAGGAGAAATTAGTCTAAAACTAAGCCCCACAGAAACCTAGCTTTTAATGGCTAGTTAATGGGTGGGGAAGGGTGAACCAATGGTGCCTGAGGGATAGCCAGACAGCTTGAAAACTAGAAGCCAAGTGAAGTGAGAGTTTCAATAGGGAGGGTGTGGTGAATAGTATCACACAGTGCTCAGGAGCCCTTTATGATGAGGATTGAGACATATTCCTTGGCCTCTCACCCAATTCAAAAAGTTTCCTCCGACTGGTGGAGGAAGATTTTATCAATTAAAATATGGCATGCCACTTGGAACTGGACAATACAGAGTTAAAGAAATATATGGATTATTGGTTTCCTTAGAAAAATCAGAAGGGAAATTATTGTGTCTGGGCCAGGCGCGGTGGATGACGCCTGTAATCCCAGCACTTTGGGAGGCCGAGGCGGGCGGATCACTAGGTCAGAGATCGAGACCATCCTGGCTAACATGGTGAAACCCCGGCTCTACTAAAAAACACAAAAAATTAGCCAGACAAGGTGGCGGGCACCTATAGTCCCAGCTACTCGGGAGGCTGAGGCGGGAGAATGGCGTAAAAGCCGGGCGAGGTGGCGGGCGCCTGTAGTCCCAGCTACTCGGGAGGCTGAGGCGGGAGAATGGCGTAAACCCGGGAGGAGAAGCTTGCAGTGAGCCGAGATCACGCCACTGCATTCCAGCCTGGGCGAAAGAGCGAGACTCCATCTCAAAAAACAACTACAACAACAACAACAACAACAAAAATCGTGTCTGACGTTTTACCATTTTCGGGAGTTAACTTAAGAAAACTTAGTAGCTACAGTAGGCACACAAATTCGTATGTCTGGCATTACACCAAGCATTTACATTTTCATTAAGATGTAAAATCATTAGGAGAGGTATTAACTTGTTATTAATAAAAATGGTTGATTAGTAATCAGAAGCATTTTCATGAAAATGACAGCAGATGAATATTCAATTTCGAGGCAGACAAAATATGCCAAAGCAAATCAGTTTGGGTGAATTGTTCCCTCATCAATTCCTGTTTTAAGGCAGAGTTATATATTTATTGTCTCAGAAACAGAATAAAATGATAAAATTTAAAGGTGAATTGTAAGAGAAATAAGAAAGTAAGTGGGTAGATTATAGGTTTTTCTTGGTAAAAACCTTCTCTTTTATAAGTTAAATGAAGACTGGAATTGTTCCTGGGATATAGGGACTTAGCATCTCTGCATCAGTATTTGTGGATGATAAAATATCCTGTTATTACAAGAGCAAATAGGAAACAATCTTGTCTATAACATATCAATACAATCTTTATATGATTAATTTATCACATGAAAAATATACCCCATTCATTCTAGTAAATATAAGAATTTTAATAAGAGAGCATATTGTAATAATATAGAAAATAAAATGATACCCAATTTCAGAGACTTGCTTACATATCTTTGATGGGTATTGAGATCAGAATGTAAAATAACTATGCCAGAACTTTTTTCTTGTTTATGAACTAAAGTTATTTGGGTAACCAAGTAAAAATGTGTCATTGAATTACATACTATGTTTATACAAGACACACAGATGAAATAAAATATATCACAACACATGAGGCAAGAAACTTAAAGATGAATGATATTATTACTTTTCCCATGGTCAAGGAGAGAATCACATAAAATATTAAATTTTTCACAAGTGCGTTCTCCATGAGCTCTCCCCTGTTCCTAACCTGACTTATTATTTTCAGATCTTAACTCCTTTCCAGTTTGATATTTTCTTCTAATATTCAAACTTTCACTCACCTTTTGGAAAAAACTCTCCCATACCAACTCTGTATCACATGCTCTCCTCCTGGAATATACTCCTGAAATCTGGAACAGCTGGAGAATAACAGCAGGTTTTAATAGTACCCATAACAATCTCCTGTGGCATCTTAAGTCCCACAAAATATTCTAGGGCAGCACTCTATTGCTGTTTCCCCAGCATGATTTCAGACATTTTCACCCTCACACTCTCCCGATTTCCCTGATTGGACTCTTTGAATCTTTCCGTCTACTATGGGTTCACACACACATTTACAAGTGCACGTGCACACACACACATCAGTTGCTTAAACTGAATTTGTTGAGTTTGTCCATCTCTCTTCTACAAAGACCATACTTTCTCAATGAAAGACATTAACTTTCAGAAGTAGTCCAATCCAAAGCCATATAAGGTGATAAAGAAATTGTTTTCTGACTATCATATACTTCAAAGAATCTAAGCAATAGATAAAATGATTCACATTTGTATATAAGCAAGTCCAGATTCTTCAGTCCTGGCTCTTAAATGAGGCACTTCAGAGTACATATTGCTGAGACATATTATTTCTGATAATACTGTATACAAGGTTCTGATTCTTAATCAGAGGCCCATTTTACATTCAGGCTGTGAAGAGAGGGGAGGTTCTGTTGCAGTTATACATGTCTTCACACATAAGTGAACATGAGCCTTCACATTCTCCAACATTTTGAAATGTTTTTCTAGGCTCTGTAGGGCAAATTATATTTGATAGAATTCCCTTTCTGTCACCACATAATTTGTTGATAGTTTACACATCTCCAGGGTCGATTCATTCTTTATTTAGTCATTAATCAATTGTCTCAAATTGTTATTTTGTTCACTTAAAGTTTGGCTACTATTCATAGGTTGTTTATTTATAAATGAGTGAACTGGAGTAGAGTATCTTCAAGCTCTCTTTTTATTTTCTTTCTATATGATTTGTGCAGATTGATTTATACACTCACCTACTTCAGTTCTCGTTACACAGGTTTGGGATCTGCATTTTTAAATACCCTTCTTTTATCTCCTAACAGTACTAATGCTCCCCATTCTATTCCAGCAAACCAAGTCCTATGAATTCCCAAGTATTCTTTCTCTATTCAGAGAATTTCAATTCTCACTGGAAGAAGACAGTTGAATAGCTGATAACAGCAGCAAGGGTATATTTCCAGTGCTTTCTGATCATTTTCTGTAAAACAAAAATGAGAAATTGTCATGTTCTGATAGTGTTCAGTGATTTTGAAACAATTTTGCTTAGGCAGATACAAGGCTGACTGCATAAAAATCACCAAAGATGATTTTTAAAATACAACTTCTCAGTATCTCAGTAGGTCTGGTGTGTGGTCCAAGAATCTGTATTTTTTAAAGCTCTTCCAAGCAATTCTGATACAAAGCCAAATTTGAGAACCTCTGCTATGCTCTGTTTGCTTCAGTTTGCCATCTAGCAGATTGCACTGTTCTAAACTGCTTCATAATTTAATATAGGTATATGCACATGAATTCCAAAGTTTGTCACTCACTATCGATGTAATCTTGGCCAAGCAATTTAACATCTGAGTGCTTTAGTTTCTTCAGCAATAGATATTTTTAAGCATAAAATGAATTATATGTATCTAAAATGCTTAGAGTAATGCCTGAGATAGAAAGATGTTAGTATTTTCTTTTTTATTATTAGTCATTTATTTTTAGTCATCAAACATTTACAAAGAATTTATAAAATTCCCGCATAGCTTTTCACACCTGGGGAATAGTAAATAAAGATCATTCCCCTTTGCTGCTATCCCTAGAAGTGTAGTAGGAAAAACAGATTTATAAGTAAATAATTAAAATTGATGTGTTTGTATCAAAGACATAAACATAAGAGCTAAAAGTATAAAATATTTTGAGGAAAAATAGGGGAAAAGTCATGACATTGGAGTTAGCATTTTTTAAAATATAATACTAAAAGCATGGCTAACAAAAGAAAAAATAGATAATTGGACTACTTCAAAACCTTTTGTGCATCAAAAGAGACTATTAATATAGATAAAAAGCGCCTATGGAATGGGAGTAAATTTTGCAAAGCATTTATTTGATAAGGGATTAAATCCAGTATATAAAAAGAACTCCTACAATTCAACAATAATGACAATTACATAAACCTGATTAAAATATAGGTAAAAGACTTGAATAGGCATTTCTCACAAGGTATGCAGATAACCGATAAGCACATGAAAATATGCCTAACATACTAATCCTTAGAGAAACGCAAACCAAAATCAGATATCAGAATAAGATATTATGTCACACCCATTAGACTGGCTATTATTAAAAGAAAAACAATAACAGAAAACAAGAAATGTTGACTAGGATGCAGAGAAAATGCTTTCTTGATGTCCAGAGTCATTTTAATCTGCATATTTCTGGTTCATAATTAATTGTCAAAATTGTGATATGTAATTTTAAAGGACTACTATCAAGGGAAGAATCGTATGTTAGAAAATTGTATTTTCAATGATAACTTCCAAAATGCCCATGATAGATCATAGTACAATAGCTTTCAAGTTAAGTCTACACAATGTTGACTGTGTTAGCTTCCACTAACAGAATTTGTCCTGCCTACTGCCAAGTGGCATCTGGACCCCAGTATATGACCAAATGGGTCTCTAGAGCTACAACTATAGAAATAAAGGTCTGCAGACATAAAAATTAGGGTGAGACTGGATGGGAAAAGAGTTACAAACTTGGTTTTAGTTTACTCTGAACAGGTGCTTTTGGCTGTAAAACTTACTAAAAGGGAGAAATGTAAAAACAATGAGATAACATTGTATACCCATAAGAATGGCTATTATCAAAAAAGGAAAAGAATAGTGGGAAATAACAGATGGTAGTAAGTGTGATAATTAATTTTACGTGTCAAATTGGCCAGGCCATAGTACACAACCACTTGGTCAAACATTATTCTAGTTGTTTTTGTGAAGGTATTTTTTAGATGCTCAAAGGCTATATCAGCAGACTTTGAATAAAGCAGACTATCTTCCACAATATGAGTTGACCTCACTCAATCAGATGAAGACTACAATAGAAAAAGACTGAACTCTCCAGAGGAAGAGAAAAATTCTGTCTTTGAAGTGAAACTACAGCATTAACTCTTCCCCGGCTCTTCATCCTTTCAGCCTACTATCTTGCAGATTTTGAACTTACTAACTTCCACTATTGTAGGAAACAATTTCTTAAAATCTCTCTCTCTCTCTCTATATATATATATAATATTTATTTATTAATATACACATGTATGTATATATGTGTGTATGTATACATTTATGTGTGTATATTCTTTTTTAAAAAATAATTGAGTTTTGTGTGTGTTGAATATCTCTGCGTATATATAAATACATATATACATGTATATATACAAATACATATATACATGTATATACACACACATAATTTCTGTCAGTTCTGACACACATACATTCTATCAGTTCTGTTTCTCTGGAGAATCCTGCCTACTATCATGAGAACATGAAGAAATTAGAATCCTTGTGCATTGCTTGTGGGATGCAAACTGAGAAGCCACTGTAGAAAATGATAAAGCAATTCCTCATTAAATTAAACATAAAATTTCCATATTAATCATATATCCACCAATTCAATTTCTGGTTATATACCAAAAAGAAGTGGTAGCAGGGACTCAAACAGATATTTATATACCCATGCTTATAGCAGTATTACTACTATAACCAAAAAGTAGAAGCAATCAAGATGTTCACCAACAGAAGAGTGGACAAACAAAATGTGGTATATACATACACTAAAATATTATCCAACCTTAAATGAAGAGGAAATTCTGACATACACTATAACATAGATGAAACTTGGAGACATTATTCTAAGTGAAATAAGAAAACTCTGAAAGAAAAAAAATAAACACTGCATGATTCCACTTATATAAAGTACTTAGCAAAGTCAAATTCATAGAAGTAAAAAGTACAGTGATAATTGCCAGGAGATAGGGGAGGGAAGTAATGGGATTGCAGGGTCAAATGGTATTTCTGGTTCTAGATCCTTGAGGAATCACCACACTGCCTTCCACAGTGGTTGAACTAATTTATGTTCCCACCAACACTGTAAAAGCATTCCTATGTCTTCACATCCTCTCCAACATCTGTTGTTTCCTGACTTTTTAATGATTGCCATTCTAACTGGTGTGAGATGGTATCTCCTGTAAATTTTTTGAAGTTCTTTGAAGATTCTAGATATTAGCCCTTTGTCAGGTGGATAGATTGCAAAAATTTTCTCCATTTCTGTAGGTTGCCTGTTTACTCTGATGATAGTTTCTTTTTCTGTGCAGAAGTTCGTTGGTTAAATTAGATCCCATTTGTCAATTTTGGCTTTTATTGTACCATTGCTTTTGGTGTTTTAGTCATGAAGTCTTTGCCCATGCCTATGTCCTGAATGGTACTGTCTAGGTTTTCTTCTAAGGTTTTTATGGTTTTAGGTCTTACTTTTAAGTCTTTAATCCATCTTGAGTTAATTTTTGTATAAAGTATAAGGAAGGGGTCCAGTTTCAATTTTCTGCATATGGCTAGCCAGTTTTCCCAACACTATTTATTCAATAGGGAATCATACCCCACTGCTTGTTTTTGTCAGGTTTCTCAAAGATCAGATAGTTGCAGGTGTGTGGCATTATTTCTGAGGCTCTTTTTGGTTCCATTGGTCTTTGTATCTGTTTTGGTACCAGTACCATGCTGTTTTGGTTACTGTGGCCTTATAGTGTAGTTTGAAATCAGGTAGTATGATGCCTCCAGCTTTATTCTTTTTGCTTAGGATTTTCTTGGCTATATGGGCTCTTTTTTTGGTTCCATATGAAATTTAAAGTAGTTTCATATTACTGTATATTTATTTTAGTGGTTTTAAAAAGTTATGATACTGTACATTGTCTCAAACCACGTTTTAAAAGTAAGCAAAGTAAAAGCAATAAATGAATGAATGAATGGATGAACAACAACAATGAAAAAGGAGGTGATTGGAGGTATGAGAACTGGGTTGGTTGGTTTTGCATTTTAAAGGTATACTAGTTGTTTAATATCTCTAGGAATTGACTAACCCTTGGAGAGACTTCCCTATAGGGTTGGCAAGTCCCCAGATATTAAAGCATCAGAATACAGAAAATAAAATATATGATTAAGATAGTCATATATCATGGAAACAAATTAAAACAAAAATTTCAGTAACAAGATAGTTAAGAGTGTCACATCTAGCACTATAAAAAGAGAAGTTCTTTTAGATTAGAGATGACATTACTAAGTTCTTTCTGCCAAGTAATGAGGTCAAACTGAAATTGCAATTAATTTAGTTGGGACTTGAAGTTTAAGAAGGAGAGAGAGCAAATATAAACTGTCCTATAAGTAAAGCTAGTTTTGAAGACAAAAAGAATGCTAGGGTAGGATCTAGAGGGGGAAGTTTCTCTTTTTTTTCAGAAGAAAGATTTAGATATCCTTAGACTAAATCAAAAGTCATTATAAAGGGAGAACTGTGAGATAGAGGACAGTGTGTATAATAATCTCTGGAGCAAAGTGCTGAGTGAAGAGGATCTGAATCGCAGGTGGAGAGATTAGATTTGGGTAAAAGAAACAATCGTTTCCTTGGGTGCAGATGTACTTGAGCATATGCCTATGTGAATGTAGATGAGATCATCAACTTCTGACAGCCTCTACTATCTTTGTGCAGTAGATGAAAGGGAATATAATGACAATTTAAAAGTTGAGGGGAATATGAATTTCTTAAAGTGGCAGGGGAAAAAAGTGTTGGTAATTGTCCAAATAACGCTGAAAAATATAAATTTGTAGTCACCCCAGTGTTCATGATTCTGCCTTTTTTTTTTTTTTTTTTTTTTTTGGCAATCCACAGCAGTTGATGTAAACTATTCTGTGGGTGAATTGTTAACTACATTTATAGTTTGCTATTTCATGAATGTGGAATTATGGACATGTATGTTAGGAAAGGAAAGCCAGCTAGGGCAGAGATAATGATAAATCTAGGTGGAAAGAGGTCAAAGCACAAAGTACTTCGAAAGGTAAGAGACATAGGAAGATTAATGAAGTATAAAAGCTAGCAAAAATGCTCAAAACAAAATATTGAAGTTTAGACTCCCCAAGGCAATGAACTCCAACTTGTATAAAAGTAACTCCATCTTTGCAGTTGTACAGGCCAACCCTTGAAGTCACCCTTGTCTTCTCTATTTCTAACATAGATCCATCCAATCTCTCAGTAATCTTTCAAATACCTTTAGATCCCAACTACTCAGCACCATCTCTTCTGGATTAATTATACTTTCTGCTTCCACCTTGCCTTCCCAGAGTCTATCCTCAACCTGTAACCCAGTGTAAGAACTTTTAAAAAGTAAATTCATGTCACTCTTCTGTTCAAAACCCTGTATATGTTCCCATTTCACTCTGAGTGAATCTTTACAATAGCCTCTCTGACTTCACCTTCTACAATGCTTCTTCTTGCTTAATTTGTTTTATCCTTGTTGCTATTCCTCAAACTCAGCAGGCATACTTTCTGATTTGAACTGGCTATTCCTTCTCCTTCAAATAATCTGACAAACTTCTTCACTTATTTCAAGTTTGGGTCCAAATCATGCTTTGTGACCACTCTTTTTCCATAAACTGTGTCATTCACCTTTTCTCCTTAAGCTGCTCTTTTTTTCTTCTTTTCATTAATGGCATTTTTTTTTTACCTCTAACATATATAATTTACTTCATTATTAAAGTATTGCTCATCATCTGCTGCCTCTCAGTAGTGTGTAGGCTCCTAGAGAGAGGAATATTTGTTCACAAATCTATCCCAACCATCTAGAATGGTGAATGGCACAGAGTTGTGTTAAATAAAAGCTCTTTCAGTAAATGATTTGGAAAAGTTGAATTAAAGAAACAATGACAATAGGCACCTGGTTATTTTCCTACAAAAATGAATAGTTCAAAAGATATTTCAGCATAGATGAATTTTGAGGTATGTTTGGACACCTTCATGCTAGACACAGGAGAGGTAGGTGCTTAAGAGATGTCAGCATTGAGCAAATAATAGATGATTACATACAGATCAAATGAAATGGCAGTCAAGCCATAACAGGTTGAATGAAGATATTCTGTGCCTTGTTTACCTTATGCCTCATTTAGGTGCTGCTGTTCTGTGAATGTGTTCCCCAAAGTTCATGTGTTGAATACTTAATACCCAATGCAGAAGTGTTTGGAGGTGGGACCTAACAAGAGGTGATTAAGTCATGAGGGTTATGCTCTCATGAATGGATTAATGTCATTATTGTGGGAGTAGGTTCATGATCACAAGAGTGGGTTGTTACAAAAACAATTTCAACTATCTCTTGCTGTCACACTCTCTTGCCTTTCTGTCGTCTGCTGTGGGATAATGTGACACAAGACCCCTAACCAGATGCTGATGTCATGCTCTTGGACTTCCTAGACTCCAGAACCATGAGCCAAATAATTTTTTCTTGTTTATAAGTTATCCAGTCTCAGAATTCTCTTACAGCAACACAAAAGAGATGACAGATAGATGCTTTGCCCATACATCATTGAGTTACTCTTTTACATGTATTTCATATGGTAGAATATTTTGCTTTATTTCATTTTCTGCAAGATATTTGGGATAACTTTTGTCATCTCAAAGACAAGCTAACACAGACAGGGTTTTAGAAGAAAGGAAACAAAAGTCAGAAAATCTTGGGTGTAAAATAATTTCTGGATTAATCATATTGCCTAGTTCTTTTATTTTTCTTAAATAATAATAATAATAATAATAATAAAACAATGATTCCAGCTGGAGTAAAAATTCAGAACAATCCAGAATAAAAGAACAATTTTATGATTCTGCTACAAAGAAATGAATTACACATTACAAAACGATTGCTTTCACATTATCCAGGGCAACATTATCCCATCACAAGTCTGTGTTATTCAATTCTTTTGTACTCTTTAATAACAAAACCTGCGAGTTTGTAAAGTTACATAAAGAATATATCACTATGATTTCAGGCAATGTGGTATTACAACTTACAAGAAATGCCTGGGAGCATCCCACTTGCACCTCTTCAGAGACAGCTTATTTTCTATCTTGAAGACTATAAAATAAAAAATGAACATAACAAATGTTTCAGTTTGTTCCCTAGACATAGTATAAAGCAAGGGTAATACATAATCATAAGATAAAATGTGGCAATCTCTTTCTTAAGGTGTTCATATTTAGCAATATCTTTGAGGTTTCATTCATTAGGCAAATGGGGAATCTAGGACTATTATTTCTCCTGAAAATAATTTTTATTTAAGCACATAATGCAGAAATCTACATCGTTATGTGCTCTTATATCCTGTTATATAGAGGGCAACTGCAAGATATCTCATCGAATTAAGCTGCAGACCATTAACTAAAATCATAAGAACCTACCCACTCTTTTTTATCAGAATGTAATAAAGGCATATATTCTCCCACAAGTTTTGGTTGTTCTCCAAATATTTCTTCTCTAATATATAGTGTCTTAATTTGCATTTCCCTAGTGGCATATGATGTCGATTATCTTTTCCTATGCTTGTTTTCTATCTATATATCTTCTTTAGTGAGGCATTTCTATCGATCTTTTGCCCATTTTTAATTGGGCAATTTGTATCCCAGATGTTTAGTTTTAAGAGGTCTTTGTATATTTTGGATGCAAGTCATTTAACAAATATATGTTTTGCAAATATTTTCTAGCAGTCTGTGGCTTGTCTGTTCATTTTCTTAACAGTTTGTTTCACAGAGCTCAAGTTTTTAATTTTAATAAAATCCAACTTCTCAGACTGTAGTTTCTGCATTTCCTACTTTGTTGCTGGTGGCGAATTTTTGGACTTTTAGAAAAACTAATTTGAGTTCTCTTTTTCTAAGTGAACTAAATTCATTGATCCTGCTTCATTATTCCATTTCTTGCTGAGTGACTATTTGTTTGCATCCATTTTTTTCCTTGATGTATCTTCTAATATCCCCCAAGCCACTCCTTTTTCAATCCTTTCTGTTTGCTACATATGTTACAATTTTATGAAATTCTTTAGGGTTCATCTTTGAATGGATAGATGGATTATAAATTTTGCTATTTCTTGTCAAAATCGGTTTAAGATTGGCTGTATAATGTAATTAGATATATTTAATAGTGTTTTTCAGATTTTTTGTAAAGATAAGCTGCCTCTGATTAATATCTTCTCTCATTTTCATTAATATTTAGAAATATATAATTTTTTAGTTGTGTTTTTGTGATATTGCAGATAAAAGCCATTGCTATTTCTCATGTAGAGCTCCACCTGTTAGAATCTTTTTAAGCTTAATAGTAGCCACCCAAGCATTGAAATGAATTTCTACTAGCAGCACTGTTAAGGAGGCCTCAACTTTCCAACCCTAAGAGTTAATATAAAGCTCCCATTCTTATTCTGTGAATGAGAAAAATTAACATGTTTGTGAAATTCAACAACACGAATATTATGACTCATCTTTCTCCTCTCCTGAGATAGTCACCATTCATAAGTTTAATGGAACATAATATTCAAGGCATGTCTATATTTATATCTATATTAGATATACTATCTATTTATATATTATCTATTTATAAATTGATGATAAAGATATAGGTAAATATAGGTACAGAAGACACGTTTCATGCCTAGAATACCAAATTCATTTTAGTTGTGTCTGATATGCACATTAATTCATGGCACAATATTTCACATTTTCCTTTTCTAATGATCCTACTTGAATCATTTGAAAATTCAGGAGATCAAAAAAATTCCTTCATTATTGGTTCAAAAATAATGATATAAAAGGACTATGGGATGTGTAGATATGCAATTGAGTTGATGAGAAATAACCTGAAGGAAATGTCTTTAAAAAGTACATACCTTAATTTAAAATTATTGTATTGCTAAAAATGCTAACAGTCATCTGAGACATTGGCAAGTCACGATCATTTTGCTGGTGGGGAGTCTCGCCTTGACGTTGATGAATGCTGACTGATATGCTGGTGGTTGCTAAAGGTTGGAGTAACTGTGGCAATGTCTTAAAATAAAACAACAATAAAGGTTGCTTTATTGATTAAAATTCTTTCACAAAAATATTTCTCTGTAACATGCAATGCTGTTTGATATAATTTTATCCACAGTAGATCTTAAATCAAAATTAGAGCTGACTCTTTCAAACCCTACTGTTGCTTTTTATGAACTAAGTTTATGTAATATTCTAAATCTTTGGTTGCCATTTAAAGAATATTTACACCATCTTTGCCAGGAGTAGATCCCATTTCAAGAAACCACTTCTTTTCCACGTACATAAAAAGCAATTTCTTATTCATTAAAGTTTTGTGATGAGATTGCAGCAATTCAGTCGAATCTTCAGGATCCACTTCTATTTCTAGTCCTCTTGCTATTTCCTTCACCTCTGAGGTGATTTCTTCCACTGAACCCTTGAACCCTTCAAAGTCAACCATGATGGTGGAATCAATTTCTTCCAAATTCCTGTTAGTTTTGATATTTTGTCCCATTCTCACGAATCACAAATGTTCTTTATAGCATGTAGGATGGTGAACCCTTTCCAGGAGATTTTCAATTTACTTTACCCAGATCCATCCAAGGAATCAATATCTATGTTAGGTATAGCCTTCTGAAATATATTTCTTAAATAATAAGACTTGAAACTCAAAATTACTCCTTGATCTATGGACTGCAGAATGGATGTTGTGTTATCAGGCATACAAACAATCTTGCTTGTACATCTCCATTAGAGCCCTTGGGTGACTAAGTACATTGTAAATGAGCAGTAATATTTTATAAGAAATCTTTTTTCCTCTGTGGTAGGTCTCAAGAGTGGGCTTAAACTCTTCAGTAAGCCATGCTGTAAATAGATGTGCTGTCATACAGGGTTTGCTGTCCCATTTATACAGCAGAGGCAGAGTAGAGTTAATATAATTCTAAAGAGCCCTAGGCTTTTTAGAATGGTAAATGAGCATTGACTTCAGCTTAAAGTCACCAGCTGCATTAGCCCCTAACAATAGAGACAGCCTGTTCTTTGAAGCTTTAAAAGTGGGTATTGACTTCTCTCTAGCTATTAAAGTCCTAGTTGGCATCCATCTAAGGCTGACTTTTCTACGTTGAAAAGCTGTGGTTTAGTGTAATCACCTTCATCAGTTATCTTATATCATCTAGGTAACTTGTTGCAGCTTCTACATCGTCACTTGCTGCAGCTTCTACCTTGGAACTTGCCGCTTCATCTTGTATTTTTGTGTTAGAGAGATGGCTTCTTTCCTTAGACCTTGCATACTAACTCCTGCAAGCTTCGAAATTTTCTTCTGAAGCTTCCTCATCTCTTTCAGGCTTCATGGAGTTGAAGACCGATAGGATCTTGCTGTGGATTAAGCTTTGACTTAGAGAATGTTTTGACTGCTAGTATCTTCCATTCAGACCATTAAAACTCTTTTCTTATCAACAATAAGGCTATTTAGCCTTCTTATCACTCGTGTGTTCACTGGCGTAGCATTTCTCATTTCCTTCAAAAATTTTTTCTTTGCATTCACAACTTGGCTATTTTAAGAGGCCTAGATTAGCTTGTTTCAGATTTCAACATGACTTCTTCAGTAAGCTTAAGTTTTCTAGCTTTTAATTCAAAGTAAGAGAAATTTGACTCTTCCTTTCACTTAAACACTTAAGAGACCATTATAGAGTTATTAACTGGCCTAAATGCAATATTATTGTGTCTCAGAAAATTAGGATATCTAAGAAGAGGAAGACAGACAGGACAATGGCCAGTGTGTGAAGCAATCGGAACACACACATTTGTTGGTTAAATTTTCTGTTTTATATGGGCATAGTTTTGGCACCCTGAATCAATTACAATAGTATTAGGTTGGTACAAACGTAATTGCAGCCTTGCCATTAAAAGTAATGACAAAAACTGCAATTACATTTGCATCAACCAAATAGCATTGAAGATCGCTGATCACAGATCACCATAATAGATATAATCAAAATAATTTTAAAAAATTTGAAATAGTGTAAAAATTACCAAAATGTAACACAGAGACACAAAATGAGCACATGCTTTTGGAAAAAATGGCAATGATAAACTTATTCTGCACAGAATTGCCACAAACTTTTAATTAAAAAAAAATACACACACACAAAATTTTTAAGGTGCAATGAAAGGAAGCAGAGTAAAATGAAGTATGTCTGTATACACATTTAAATAAGCACTAACACTTTCCATCATTCAACAAATGATGTTTAATGATAGTAGTATATGTTTAGTCGTGTATATTTTTTATTCTTCTTATAAATGAAGGTGGAAGTACATTGACTATGATTTAAAAGAAGGTCCTATGAGTTTTGTTTTTTGGTGTCTTATAACTTCTAATTACAACTGTGAAACATAAAATCATATTAACTATTTTATATTTTTAAAAAAATAAGTGCCATGAAGGTTCAAGAAATGGAAGGAGACCCTTTCATTTCTTTCCTTTGGAGTGCATTGTCTTTTATGTTTCTTGTAAAAGTACAACTTTCATGTAAATTTCAGTGAACATATTCTTTGATTTGTATCTTAAAACCATCTCTCCAAATCGAAAATGACCTTTGAAAAATTGTCTTTTGATATGTTTTTTCCCAAGTTGCTTCAATACAGAATTCTAGAATTACACATTGAACATTTACTTAGTATTTGTCATTTTTATTCCTTTACTCTATATCACATATGTTTCTGAATTATGCTCTGAACGAAAGAAAGTTGGTAAATAAGAAAGAATTTAAAATTTGATCAAATAACAAATTGCGTGTCTTCATGTTCAATAAAAAATATTTTTTAAGAGCCTGTTATGATGAAGTCAGTGTGCAAAACACTAGTGCCAAATATGTGAAGATTGAATGCCTGATAATTAAAGGTGTGACTAATACAATATAGATGTCATTCAAAGGTATTTAGTAAGTACAATGTGGAAATTATGATGCTAAGGAAGACTGAGATATGGAAAATTCATATCCAACTGGGGATTCCTTTTAATGAAAGAGCTATCATTTGAACTAAGCGCTAATTATAGACACATTTTGACAGTAGAAAAAAGGGGAAAGGATTCCAAAGAGTTCAAAAACTGATCCCCCATGTATCTATAGGTTTCCTGAAGATAGTTCTGCAGCATTTTGATTATCACAGGGAAATACTCAGAATCAACAGTAATTCTGCAAATAAATAGATCCTTTGAAGACCATTTGCTCTTAGCAGTTGTTAAAGCCAAGTATTGTTGGAACTTTGATTAGAAATCAGGTCCTTTGACTACAAGAATCAAGAGCTTAATTTTGAAGTTCATAATTCTTATCCCTAGTGTTCTTAATATTTATTCATTCATTTATCTATTTATGAAATGTCTATCTGGTGCTTACTATATGCTGGAAACACCAGTGTGAATAGATATTTTCTTTTACACACTTTACATTCTCTTACATGAGAATTAGAATAAATGGGGGTAAATGCTAGGAATTCAAAGGAAATGTTTACAGTTAGTAAAATAAAACAGAAGCAGTATAGGGCATGCTGGGGAAGGGGAGGTGGCAATTGACAATTTTAAATGGAGATGTCAGAGAAGGCCTTCCTAAGAAGGTAATAATATTTAAGCCAATACTTGTAGGAAGTAAGAGAGTTGTTCAAGTAGACATCTCCCATCTCTGGGGAAGAACATTCTTGGCAGAGGTAACTTCCAGCTGGCTTAAAATCTCTAAGGAGAGAATGTGCCTGTAGGGTTTAAGAACCAACAAGGGGAGCCAGTGTGACTGTGCCAAAGGGAGTATGGGAGAAGGATAAACAGATCAGATCAGAGAGGCATTAAGGACAATAGGTGTAAGTCTTGTGGGCCGTGTAAAGGTTTGGGTTTTGACATTGAATGAGATGTGAACCCTTAGAAGGTCCAGCTCAAATAGGGAACATATTTTGACTCCCGTTTTTAAAGTATTATGCTGACTGCTATTGAAAATAGACCATAGTGGAGCATGTCAAGTAGAAGTTGGCAAACATTTTAGGAGACTATTGCGATAATCCAACCAAGAGATGATAAAAATTTGAACCAGTCTGTAAGCAGCAAAAATATGAAAATAATGTATCTTCGTATTTGAGCAATGATAGGGCAAAAGTATGATCTTGGACCAAGTGCTTTATTTTGAAGCCCACCTGATAATGGAAAAACTAATATGCTGACGTAAAAAAAATTAAACAACAACAAACAAAGTGCCTCGAGGATGACTTGAGATCTGTGGAATGTAGAATAGTTTGAGTTTAAAAGAGGTCAAGGTAACAAGACATGCTTGAAGAGTAATTATTAAAGTGATTATGCACACATAGTGTATAATAGAGAGTTTAGTCAATAAAGTAATTTGTTATTTATTTAACAAATATTCGTTGGGTGCTTTCTGTGTGGCAGCCCAGATCTAGTTGTTAGTGACAGAATCAGGACACAAGGCAAAACATAAATCTGTTGCTTTAAAGTTAAAAATCTAGGCCAAGAGGATCATGAAGAAAATTTTCAACCTACATCTACAAAGTCATGTCTTAAGCAGCATATATGGTTCCAATACTATATCAAAAACATGCACACCATTAAATTAGTATTCCTTATACAAACCTCTTAAATGTGTAACATTCACTCTGTTGATTCTAATAGTCTATTTTAAAATGTATTTAAAAAAATTTTTAAGTTCTTGTTTTGAGCAATATTTTGTTAAAAATGTACCATATGTTTGTCTTTCCCCACAAAAAAGACTTTAAAAATATATGTGTATGTATATATATGTATGTAAATACATATATATTTATACATACATATATACCTGCATATCTCTATCTATCTATCTATCTATCTATCTATCTATCTATCTATCTATCTATCTATCTATATTTGCTCACTCTGTCACCCAGGCTAGAGTGGAGTGGTGCAATCTTGTCTCACTGCAACCTCTGCCTCCCAGGTTCAAGCGATTCTCCTGCTTCAGTCTCCAGAGTAGCTGAGGTTATAGATGTGCACCACCACATCTGGCCAATATTTCGTGAGTTTTTTGTTGTTGTTGTTTTTGTTTTGTTTTTGTTTTTATTTTTGAGACAAAGTCTAGCTTTGTTGCCAGGCTGGAGTGCAGTGGCGTGATCTTGGCTCACTGCAAACTTCGCCTCCCAGGTTCAATCTATTCTCCTGCCTCAGCCTCCTGAGTAGCTGGGAAGTAGTAGTGTGCACCACCATGCCCAGCTAATTTTTTGTATTTTCAGTAGAGATGAGTTTTCACCATGTTGGCCAGGATGGTCAATCTCTTGACCTAGTGATCCACCCTCCTCGGCCTCCCAAAGTGTTGGGATTACAGGTGTGAGCCTCTGCGCACGGCCAATATTTTGTATTTTTCGTAGACACAGGGTTTCACCATGTTGGTTAGGCTGGTCTCGAACTCCTGATCTCAAATGATCCACCTGTGTCGGCCTCCCATAGTGTTGGGATTACAGGCATGGGTCACTTTGCCTGACCTACAATATTATTTATTTTCTTTTAACACTCTCTTAACTACTTAGGTAAATAACCCTGCAGTCCTCTTCATGTTATTACTTGTCAGGATCAAGATAATTTAATACTTTTAGTTATTTTTATGTTGTTTTTCTTTAGGCCAAAAGAGGTGTTAAGACCAAGGGTTGCCAATGTGAAATTTTGAGAGTTTATAGCATAGTTTTATTTTACTTGTATTACTCAATTACTTCTGACATAAAAATTCATCTTCTGCTCCTCTGTCAGTTCACTCAAACATCAAGGTTCTATCAGATTTTTTTCACTTTAGATCTGTATTTTAGTATCTTAAAACATATACAGATTAGACATATTTTTGTGCATTGTTCCTACTGTAGCAATTAGAATGTGAATACGAAGAATTTAGCTTCTGTTCCTCATTGATATGTGAGTATACCTTTATCCTTTCTGTCTACTTCCCATATTTAGGCAGCTTCTTATAATAATGACATTATTATAAACTCTACATCATAGAGTCCTATATAATGTATAAATTCTCTAAGTTGCACTGTTTTATTTCCTTTTCCCTCAGTGTCCATAGAGGTGAGGGGGAAACAGAAACCACTTAGGTAGGTTACTAATGGTGGCAGAGCTGGATCGTTAACCACAAGCCCATAACTTTCTGCGTACTGTTTTCCATATTATTTTCAAGACAGTTTTAAAAAATACCATTTGTAGAGATACTTATGAAAATAATTTAAAGCATAAATAAATCATACCTTCTAACTTAAATTTTTGTAGATACTTATGTGGCTCCAAACATCATTATTTTTATTCCAAAATATTTATTGAATCTTTATTAAGCATTATACTTGGCTATCTGCAGTAGAGAGATATATATAGTGATGTGTAGGTAAAAGTTTAACAGTTGGCTTTCTGCCCGGGGAAAAACCCTCATTTAAAGTTGTTGTGGTTTTCTTTTATATAAATACTCTGACTATGGTTGATTTCAAGCTATCAACTTGATATTTACTGAATGCCTACTTTGAGAGAGATGTTCACAGTCAGCTCTGGAAAGCTGGTTACAAAATCTGGTTCCAGCTCATGCTCAGAAAGATGACCATACAGAAGAAAAGAAGATATTGACAAAAATAGACCCTGCCAAAACCTCACAAGTTAGTATATAATGTATATAAGAGAGTCATGGAAAACAGTTTAAATATTTCACAATGGAAACACTTGAACTCTTGGTCTGACATTCTAACTTTGAAACAGTGAAGAGTATCCTACTATTCTTTGCTTAAATTACTTTTTCTCTTCTAATTTCTAGCATGTTGCTGGCTTGCCACAACTTAAGGTTTTTTTCTTTTTCACTCGGACAATCTTTTCACTTTAAAATTGCTTTTTCCCATGAAGTGGCTTTTCTTATTTTTATTTCCATTTGACCATAGAGAGTTATAAGTTGGCGCTTTACTGTTTGTCAATAAGAGCTCTATAAACCAGTTCACTGCTAGGAAAGATATGGGACTGAGGTCTGAGATTGATTTTAGTTAACATTTATTTAGAATGATCACAGAGAACATTTCTTGACAAAAAGCCCATTTCAAACCCTTAAGAAAAAGTGAAAGACTTTGTCTTTCCTGCCTAAAGTTAGCTGCCGATTTTCAAAAAGCATCAGCAATGTAGCTCTATGGTTTTCCTATTTTCTGTGGCAGAAAACGAGCCATAATATCTATCCTGTCCAACATGACCCGGGTGATCCATCTGCTTTCCTGCCTAAATCTCTTTCAAAAATTCTCTGTAGAATTTACTGCTACCTTGGATTCACTTGAATTATACATAAGAACATTTTCCCTCTACACATCTGCTCTATGTGGTGAGATACAAAAAACAAAAATGTTTTCTGCAGTATATATGTAATTTAATATTTGGCCAATTTTATTTTAAATCTTCTAAATATTTTTATTGGATACACTTAAATATGGGGCATTGTCTGAGTTCTTTTTCATGGCTTCTTTGATTGCTACTATTTTCAATAAATATTTGTGCAACTCAAACTCACAAAAGAACGGAAACAAATATTTTTTTTTTCTACATTGCAATCTGTCCTGGCTTGAAAAATATGCAATATATTTTTAAATTTGGTGCCTGCTAGTATACATTATCAGAGATGAATGTGCATAACCAAGTTTTCATGTTCT
This sequence comes from Colobus angolensis palliatus, assembly GCF_000951035.1. Taxonomy (NCBI): domain Eukaryota; kingdom Metazoa; phylum Chordata; class Mammalia; order Primates; family Cercopithecidae; genus Colobus; species Colobus angolensis. The sequence continues at coordinate 4,050,601 of NW_012114400.1, read as the reverse complement.
ACTTGGTATGCTGAGAATTCAGGTTGGCCGTTTTATCATCACTTTAACTTGTCTAGGCTACCAAAGATCAATGAGAACTTGAAATTAACTGCAGGTAGCTATTCAAAAAGCATATTGTTGCAGATGGAAAAAAGGTGCATGTGGTTATGAAAAAGAAAAGTCAATTTCATTGTATTATATCATGCATACATCCCTTAAAATTGCTTCATCAATATATAATATGTGGCAGAAATAAGTAAAATAAACAAGAAGCATTCTCTTTCTCTGTACTTTCTGTCATTTCATATTAGTTTTAATGAAAATACTTTGATTTAGTACATCCTGTGGAGACTAGGAAAAATATGTCTCTATAGGTTTTGTTGTTCAGTGGTTATTAAACAGACACTGGGTAGCTGCATTTTTTTCTGAGACATTGATTTCACTATTATTATACTTCAGTAAAGTGGGATTTATAGAGCCATATTTTCATCTGTGTAATTCCAGGAAGAGGAAAGCTTGATGAAAGATTTATGTATTTATTGAGAATGATTGAGGAGATATTTTGTAGTTTGTTAAGAAAAATGGCGTATTAATAAAATAAAATATTATTTCCAAGATGCCAATGAAGGTGGAAAACATTGTAGAGTATAATATCCTCATCTTCTAAAAATATTTTCTGACATTTCTTACATAAATCAGAACAGAGTTTATTACTTAATCATATTTTATCTATTTGAGATTTAAAAAAATACAAAATCAACAAGCAAATTTAAATGCCATACACATTTAGAATTGTACCAAAAAGTAAGTAACATTAAATGGATATAGAGAGCAAGTGCAAATAAATATTATAACAGGGCAGAGTGAAAGAGAAATGCATTTGATTTGAATATAAGAAAGAGCCAAAAAGGCAATATCTGGCACCTACTCAACAAATTCTTAGAGCCATACTTTCCAAAGTCTCCATTACTGAACTTGGTAACTTATGTATCTCTAGTAATAGCAATAATCATTTAATTTGTGAAAAATACTAGATGCTTAGTAAACGAAGAATATAAAATGGGTTTTTCTCTTAACAGTCAAATAAAGCCTTTGTAATAATCAAGAGGAAGTACATAATTTAAACAATCTTTAGAACAAATTAATAAAAAGCTCAGAAATGTTATAGGGAAATTAATTGACTTCAAACTTCAGTTACCTTTAAACTATTTTAGAAGCAAGTAAATATAAATAGACAAGCAAAAATATCATCCCAAATCCTTTATGGAATTATATGGGTTAAAGGAAGACAAAAATAAATGTAAGAGTAGAAAGCTCTGGTTCTATTCTTTAAGCTAAGGAAATTTCCTTCAACCCTAACCCTTCTTGTTCTTTCAAAAGAAATTGGAGTACTTTACAGATTGAGCAAATGTTCAAATTCTAGGACACTCGTTACTACTGGAAGTAATCTCTGTACATTAAAAGGTCGTGTGTGTGTGTTTGTGTATGTATGTATGTGTGTGTGTGTGTGTGTGTGTGTTATATACAGAGACTCTCTTTGTACACAGGCCCTAATGTGCTTCTCACAACTTTGGATGTCTGCCTATTTATTTAGCCAAATAAGGGCTAGCTTCCAAGAACAGGATTTGAGATCATGTATCATCACCACTTAGACAAAGAGGCCAAATTGTGTTTTCCAATCAATATTTACCAGAACTTTGATAGAATGGTATTAGAAAACAGATAGTTACAAAGCAGCGTTTCATTCCTTTTTGTTGTAGCTCCCTTAACACATTCACAGATGTGAAAGCATTCACACCATAGGTTTTAGGCATCCTTAGGCCAGCTAGCCAGCAGCCTGAAATTACAGCAAAATTTTCCCTTTTCTACTTCAGGCATTAATTTATAAATGTGTCACCAAAGGCAGCTTGTTCATTAGCACATACATGCCTCAAGATTCTGTTACACCAAAGGGTCACAGGGGACTAGATTTCAGAAAATTGTCCAAGAGTAAGGAAGTGTTTACTTACTTATCATCTCTTGAAATTTTACATTGAAAGCAGATGCTGACTGAATTGTAGAAACCTGACACCTCATTAAGATGAAAATAAGGACAAGTGGGAATAGTGAGTGGTAGAATAGTGACCTAGCTGTTGGAATTCAGGTGATAACTTGTTAGCACCTCATCTTGAAGCCCAAAGCCCTGGTGATGTTTAACATTTTGGATAGCCTACAAATCATTTATGGCTAATGTTATACGTGAAAACAAAATGTGTGGGTAAAATGCATCTCATGTATTCATTTTCAGGAAAGCAATAGAAAAAGATAGAGTCACATATGGCATAGTCACATATGGTAGATGGTTACCACTTTGATTCTGCCTCCTGTGAAAACATATGCAACTGATTGACACAACAGAGTGTACACAAGGGGTGGCCAAGAGGAAAACAGGGATCATGCGTATGTAAATGGCATTGCACATTAGCAGCTGCAGGGTTGGGATTTTGGCTCCCATGGCCAGACTAAGGTACATAGATTTCTGACTTTCTATCTGCCAGAGGTCAAGAGAGATACAAAGCAAACAAGTTAGTCCTGTTTTCACAGGTGAGACCAGAGATATAAATAAAAAATAATCAATGAGCTTCTGAAGGGAAAATTGTCTTTAACTTTCTCAGAATTACGCAGAACAAAATGAACAGTTTATTAGAGTCTCATAACTCAACATTTTATTAGATTTGTACTAAATTATTTTACTGTGATAAGAATAGAATATACATACAGCACATAGATGCTATATACACTGGTCCTCCCTTATTTGGGAGGAATATGTTCCAAGACCCGCCGGTGGATGCCTGAAACTTCAGAGAGTATTGAATTCTATATATACTATGTTTTTTTCTATATATACATATGATGGAGTTTAATTTACAAATTAGATACAGTAAGAGATCAACCACGATCATAATAAAAGATGACAATTATAACAATATTTAAGCATCACTACTCTTGTGCTTTGGGATGATTATTAGGTAAAATAATGGTAACACTGACACTTAGATACTGCCACGATCTATCTGAAAAATGAGATGGCTCATAAATGACTAACAGGTGAGTAGGGTATACAACATGGATACACTGGACAAAGGGATGATTCATGTCCCAGGTGGTACAGAGCAGAACAGTAGGAGATTTCCTCAAGCTACTCAGAGCAGTGCACAATCTAAAACTTTTACATTGCTTGCTTCTGAAAGTTTCCATTTAATTTTTTTGGACTACTGTTGGCCACTGGTAACAGAGACCACAGAAAGTAAAATCTGGGAGAAGGGGGAACTATTGTACACATAGAAAATGTGAGTTACTTGAGGGGAAATATTTAGAATTTATTAGTAATCAAAATTAAAAAATAGTTTTTCCTCTATTTTCATTTTGAAAGGTTTTTGAATTGTACTAACCGTTTCAATTTTTCTTTACAAGCTAGTAAAGCAATGGAGCCGACATATGTTTTCTATTGGCAAAAAATAACACCAAAAACCAAAAAAATAGAAATACCAGGTAGAATACAATGACTGCAAATAATACTTTTCCATTGTGAGATTTATTTTTAGTCTAATTTACTTTAAACATGACAACCATCCATTTCTGGTCCTTACGTCTTAACTTAATCTGCATTAATATAATCTTCATTATTATCCATAAAATCAAAAAATAGTAACAAAGTCTGTATATCCTATATTGTAGCATAGTAATGTCACTGTCTTTATTTTTTTTAGTGGAGTATTATTTATATGTAGAACACAGTCTTATACAAAACCTGAATACATAAACGTGTAAAAATGAGGCTTTTTAAATAGAGCAAGCCCAGAAATACATGTCCTCATTCTGCCTGTCTCCATGAAACTATTAGTTGGAAAATTTCATACTGCTATCTTAGAGAGACTGGAAGTCACAGATACTAGTCTGCTATCAGCCACTGAAAAATATGTCATCCTCTGTGTAATCTCAGTCTTCTCATCAGTAAACTGGTGCTAGAGGATGGAGGAGGGAAAGTTATCAAGACGAGCAAATCAAATGATTTGATGAAAGCCTGTTGTAAAACTATTTAAGTATTATTGTTATTATTGCACATAAAAGTTGTGAAAAACAACAAAAAATGGTTCACTCCTTTTGTGACACTGATGAGTCCTTAGAATGTAGCAGAGACACATGCACACATATGTTTATTGCAGCACTATTCACAACAGCAAAGACTTGGAACTAACCCCAATCCCCTTCAATGATACACTGGTTAAAGAAAATGTGGCACATATACACCATGGAATATTATACAGCCATAAAAAAGATGAGTTCATGTCCTTTGCAGGGACATGGATGAAGTTGGAAAGCATCATTCTCAGCAAACTAACTCAGGAACAGAAAACCAAACACGGCATGTTCTCACTCATAAGTGGGAGACCAACAGTGAAAACACATGGACACAGGGAGGGGAACATCACACATGGGGGCCTGTTGCAAGGGATAGCATTAGGAGAAATACCTAATGTAGATGACAGGTTGATGGGTGCAGCAAACCACCACAGCACTTGTATACCTATGTAACAAACCTGCACATTCTGCACATGTATCTCAGAACTTAAAGTATAATTAAAAAATAATAACAATAATAAAATATTTAAATGACAAAGAAAGAAAAAAAAAGAATGTAGCATAGAAAGAAAATATCAGTTGGATCAGAATAGTTCCCTCTATCTAACACAGATTTTATAGGACTTGTCCATACAGAGGTAGAGAGTATCATTGTCCTATTAATTATTCATGAATGTGTTTGTCACAGGCTACCCTGAGAATCATAAAAAGATTAAAAGCAATTATGTAGAGACAGATAGTTTTAGAGTGAAATGGTATGCTGACTGAAACCAAATATAAGGACTCTTTCTCTGTTTCCTCAGTGAGTTGTTTCCTCAAAGAAAATACAGGAAATCTGTTAAACATTTTATGTAGTTATATTGTTCTAATAATAAGATAAAAAATAAAAGTTTTGGCTATTATAATTGATATTGCCTTAAATGCTTATTCCTGTAGATGAGGAAGAGTTTCATTTTGAGTAAGTTTTCCATTGCCACGTGTCATGTGTAACAGAAATATATTTAGTAAGGAGACATGATATACCCGCATAGCACAAATTGATATCATGTGTATCAGGTGTTTGTGAGGGAATGAAACACAGTTCAAGCATTCAACTTTGGCATAAGTGGGTCTTCTGAAAAAATATATCAGAGACTTGTATAGTGATTGTTAAAACAAATGATACAACAATGTGTCCCATATTGATTAAAACATAGTATTCTTGGTTCACATTCTCTGCCCGATCTCATTTGTATGTGAAGCAGGTTGAATTACTATCATTGACAAGGAGTTGTTGTGAGTGGTTAGGAAGTAACTACCTTAAGATAATTTGATTTCTCAGTTCCACATCAATTGGGTATGGTACTTTTCCCTTTCTTTACTCTTGCACTTTTGGTGGCATTAGGGATGTCTAAAAAAGTGTTCTGCATCAACCTCATAATAATGTTTTCTCATGGTTTATGAAATTGACTCTTTTGGAACCCACTTATTCTATCTTGCTCTTATTGTATTCACAATTCCTGCTGAAAATGCGTACCACAGTAACTGTCATCTTTCCCTGAATCTTACGAATATGCCACATAATCATGTGAGCATTGTGGAATCAGGAGATATTCAATTGTAATAACTTTAAACTTCATTTCCATGAATATTGACTGATATTAGTTGTTTGGGATATTAACTCTGTATCCTTAAATGTATGAGAAAAATATCGGTACGACTCCTGGCAGGCCAAATAAGGGTTGGTAGATGTAAACAGGTAAGCAAATCTTCTGGAGAAGGTATTACCTGATTTTGCTGATCTTGTTAGAAAACACTTGCTTACTTTATGCAATGAAAAACATGTTATATTTATTCTTTTATTTTTCTGTCAGAGGTGGTTGACATACTTTCACTGTTCAGCATCTTTTCTTGGCCATTATTAAAGTCATATTTTCTTTGGTCAAAAAATGTGCGTGCTGAACTTTACAAAAAAAAAAAAATACTCTACAATAGCCTTTATGAAATCACCCAGGCCTTAATGGCAACACCAATCATGCTACTCACTGTCAGTATTCTCATTGCGCTGTATTAGAAAAAAAAGCAGATGAAGTTGACCAGAAGTATACTTCTACTAAAGCTTTGCTTTATCAAATGTTTTGGTCTTCAGGAACAAGTTTGTTAAGACAAAGTTATTGGCCCCAGGAACAATTATGAAGACAACACATTTTGATTAGTTCCCTCTCTTTATTTTGCTTGAAGACAGAATAACAGCATCTTTATACGTAATGAGGAAGACAGAGTAATTGATCAATATATTCAGATATGAAGTAGCAGTCATTTTACTTCTACCTGTGTGTCAGTTAATTTTTACTGTGTGACAAACTATTCCAAAACTCAGTATCATGGTATGACAACAGTTTGTTTGTTTACAATTCTGTGGATCAGCAACTTTGGCTTAGTTTAACTGGTTTGGCTTATCTGTGTCGCACGCAGTGTTGGCTGGGTTCGCTCTCACATTTGTGATCAGCTAGCAACTGAACATAGAAATAGGTTTTCTATTGCTTATATGTCTGATGGTGCAGTGGTTGTTACCAGTGATAACTTAACTGGAGTTAAGTAGGCATATCCCACTCATCATCTAGCAGGCTAGTCCAAGCTTGCTCACATTGTAGTCACAGTGTTTTCTTGTGCAGCCAACAGAGGGCAGTTCCCAATGTATAAGCACTGTCTAAGCTTCTTCTTGCATCACACGTAATAATGTTTCATTGGCCAAAGCGAGTCGCGTGGTCAAATCCTGATTCATAGGGTGGAGAAATTAACTCCATGAGATGGAGAAGTAACTTCTCCATCTCATGGAGCATACTTCAAGTCACAGGAGCAGCTACAAGTTATTTACACAAAGGCATTCATATAGGGAAGTGAAAAATTAGTGATCATTTTTGCAGAGGATCACCACTCAAGTTCTGGATTATGAACTACAGTGATGAGTCAGACTGTTTGGATTTGGATCCTAGTGTCAGCAAGTACTATCTATTTTAATTTGGACAAGTTCCTAAACCTCTCTGTGCTGAAATTCCCTCATATATTAAAAGATATAATGTTAAAGGATCTTCTCATACAGAAGATTAAATGAGTTGTTTCTTGTAGTTGAAGAGTGCTTGGTGCACTTTGAAGAGTGCTTGGTGTAAAAGTTCGGTAAATGTTAGTTATTATTCTCTTAGCTATACAAATAACTAATAACTAATATGTGTTATCTTTAAAGTCTGGGATGCACATTCCCATCCATGTAATCTCTTCCTTTCTATATCCACATATTGCTTGTTCTTATCTGGATCTGGGATCTTGCCCATCACCCCTTTATTTTACATATTCAGGTTTATTTTGTTAATAGCCAACTAGTCTTCACCGCTGTTAGACATGGAGTTTTTTGAAAAAGGAGACCCTATATTTAAGACCCTGGTCGACTTTTTGTCCTTTGAGCATGCCAAACCTGTTTCTAACTCAGGGCCTTCACATTTGTTCTTCTCTGTCTGGAGCACTTTTACCCCGTGCTCCCCAGGGTTGGTGCCATCTCATTATTCAGACAGCATTTCAAATATCATTTCCTCACAGAGGACTTCTCTGCTCACTGTACCTAAAAGAGTCTCTCCTCATGAATTACATTACCTCACTATCGCATGACCGGTTTTATATACTACATTGCCTACCTTACTCTCTAAAGTATTTATTGTCATCTTCCCGCACTTGAATGTAAGCTCCATTTGTGCAAGCATCATCAGTGTGGTTATCTCTAACCCCTATAAGAATGCCCTGTCTGTAATAGGTTTTCAATAAATATTTGATAAACTTATTGAAAGCACACTGTATTCCTATGTGCCCAAAAGTTCCTGATCCCCATTATACACCCTGAGTGAATTCTTGGTAAATGTCTGTTTAAAAAAGGAGGCACAATTTATTCAGTTTGTCAGTTTATTGGCATATTGTGGAGGTCACTACATATATAGGAGACTTTTAAATTAAAAAACAAGGAGCTAAAACATCAAGCTAGAAATGATATTAAGGACTGAAGGAAACTTGTATAGTACAGAACAAAAGTAATGGATGTGCTTGAAAGCAATAATTCAGTTAGGTCTCTATTATCTGTGCTAATGAAGAGGAGCAATGAAGCAGATGATCCATAACAACAGATAATGAAAAACTATTTGCGTTTAGCTCAGGGATGCATTATTCAGAGTCCCTAACTTGTAAACAGGTTTTGTTCCAAAGGTCATTTGTAAATAGGTTATTTTGGACTCAGAATACATTTCCTAGAAAATAATATAGCTGATTTATAGTATTAAAAATATTTAGGAACTAAAGAGCAGCTAGAACAGCCGTTATACCATTTTAGTGAGAGAAAAGCCTTTCAGTTTCCACGTAGATAAGTCTGGAAGCTGTTCTCACTAACCACAAGTCTGCTTTCCCCCATCCAATCTCAGAGGAGCAAAAACTTTTCTTCTGCTTCTACTACTTTCAGCTCCAAATTAAAGTCTCTGGTAACTATACTCCAAAGATGGCGTGATAAGTGGTGGGGGTAGATTCTGGGATGGTATACTGGGGCTCCATAGTAAAGGTCTGCAGATGGTAGACAGACATTGTCAGAGCTGCTCCAGCAGCTCTGTGAAGACTCTTTTGGAATGGGAACTCATGGGAGGTAGGCAGCCCCCTTTAAGTCAGCTGTCTGACATGAGGAGATAAAAGGATCTGTGACAACTAGCTTGATATTGCTCAATGCATCAAATTTCAGATCAATTCTACAAGGTGTAGCCCTTAGAACAGGAGATAATAAAGTTGGAATTTTGTCAAAAGGTAGCATACAAAGTGATAGATAATGATATTTCAGCAATATAACCATATGTGAAAATGTCTGAAATTACATGCATTGTGACATTGTGTATAAAGTTACTATTTTTTTCTTCTTGAGACAGAGTCTCCCTTTGTCACCCAGATTCAAGTGCAGTGGCATAATCTCGGCTCACTGCAACCTCCACCTCTTGAGTTCAAGTGATTCTCCTGCCTCAGCCTCCGGAGTAGCTGGGACTACAGGCATGCAGCACCACACCCAGGTAAGTTTTGTATGTTTTAGTAGAGAATGGGTTTTGCCATGTTGGCCAGATTGGTCTAGAATTTCTGACTTCAAGTGATCCACCCACCTGGGCCTCCCAAGGTGCTGGGATTACAGGCATGAGCCACTATCCCCGGCTGACAACTATGTATAAAGTTAAATACAACTAAAATAGCTAAAACTTTTAGGATATATAGATGGAATAAAATTATATAAAAGAAATCAAAGGAATGACAGATCTGGAGATCAGTGTGACAGTTATCAGGGTGGGAGGAAAATGGAATTTGAGGACCATATGGTTAAGTGCAGATTTTTGTCAAAGACCTAATTTAGTCCTGGATGCTTTTTTCTATCCTCATAATACTTATTCCCTATTCCCTTATAGACATTCTCTTATTTTGTTTATTTTTATATTCTTTAGCTCTCCTCTATAGGGTACATTTTCAAATACATTGTGCTTATTTTCCAGATTTATTATGATGCTCCCAGCACAGACAGTTAATTTTAAATGCAGTGGCAAATATAGGTGTCACTGATTAGGTAATATTTGGTCAAAGTTTGAAAAAGGTTAGATAATTAGTTATGATGATATATGAAGAAAGAGCATTCTAGGAAATAGGAACAGCTACTGCCAAGGTCCCAAGGTGGAACTTTCCTGAATTTTTTAAGGAAAGGCAAGGAAGCCAGTATGGCTTGAGTTAAGTCTGCAAAGGAGTGAGTACTCGGAGATCAAGATAGAGAAAAAACAAAGAAGCCAGAGCATCTGGGAACTTGCAGGACATTGTAAAGCCTTTGTCTTTTACTGTGTGCACAATGTGTGTGTGTGTGTGTGTGTGTGTGTGTGCGCGCATGTGTAGGTATGTGAGACAATGGAGGTTTTGAGCAGATGAGTGTTATGATGTAACTTACGTAGTAAAAGACTTACTCTGGACATTGGGTTGAGGAGAGACAATGTTGAGGTGAGAGGCAAGGCCAAGGCTGGAAGTAGCCCAAGTAGAATCCATTAGGAATCTATTATAAAATTTGAAAAATAAAGTTAAGCTGGAAAGGGGTAGTAGTGATGGAGGTGTTGAAAAGTGGCCAAATACTGTAGGATGTGAGAAAAAGAGAAGAATCGCAATGATGACAAGGTTTTTGGCCTCAGCAACTGGAAGACTGGAGTTGCCATCTGCTGAGATGGGGAAGACTGTGAGTGGCATAAATTTTTAGAGAGACAATCAGGAGTTCTGTTCGAACACACTAAATTTAAGATTTTTATCATATGTTAAATAAAATTTAAGTTGGGTAACATAATGTGTGAGACTGGAGTTCAAGAGAGAAAGAATCCTAGGCCAAAGAAATAAAATTGAGATTTTTTTGCATTGTGGATAATATTTACAGTGTTGGGCTTGGATGAGATCATCATATGTTATTAACCACTGTGTAAATTATCACTGGAAATTGAAAAACAAAATTTAGCTTTTATATTCATTCTTCAGGTTTGAGAAAATCTTTTCAAAATGAATTTTAGTTCGAATAACCCTTTTCTACTATCTCCCATTATATATACTTCATTCAGGTTTGTTTTTCATTTATATTGTTTATTTATTTGTTCCTATGAGTTATATTACTTCCCAAATCTAGGTTTCATTGCCTATGGCCTTTTGAATGCTGTCAGTGATTGACCCTGGTAAAATAATCTTTATATTTAGAACACAATTCTGTTATCTGTTATTTTATTGTCTAATTCAAATTCTTTCTTCACTGGGAAGTGAATTGCTTCATCTCTATTTAGAGTTGTAATTTAAACTCTAGAAAGAAACAAATCCTTCAAAGCCATTAGGAGGTTGACACATAATCTTACCAGTAAAGGGAAAGGCTGCACAGCCAATTGACTGTCTTCTATTTACTTAGTTTATTGACACTGTGTTGTCTCAGAAAACTGGCATATCACTTTAGAGAGGAGGCTTTGTTTTCCTAATCTTATATCCTACACAAGATCCCCAGAGTACTAAACACTGTGTAGTGCCCCTAGATGGAGACTTTTAAAAAATAAAACAAGCTATTGTTCTAACAAACATTCAAATTTCTGGTAATATATCTATTAAGTAAGTATCTGTTAACGTTGATTTTTTAAATCGCATATGTGAATTTTCCAAAGATCCCTTCTGGCTGAATACTATTATTTTTATATTGATCACTTTCTTTAACCACATGCTCAAATTTCTTTCACCAATAATGCTGCTCCTTGACCAGTTTTTCTCCTAGAGCATTTTACATGTTTTTAGGATATTTTTCAGTGTACTTTTTAATATTGACACAAGATCAGATCTTGGATCTGCTAATACATCTTGATACATATGCTTTTGAACTTATTTATAAAATTGATGTCAGTGTATTAGAGTTTATAATGGGAATTGGCTCATATGATTATGAGGCTGCAAAGTCTCACTATCTGTTGTCTGCAAGACGGAGAATCAGGAGAGTGGGTGGTGTATTTTGGGAGGCAATGATGGTATGAGTCCAAAGGCCCAATAACCAGGAGTGCTGATGCTATACCATAGGAGAGGGAAAGATAGATGTCCTGGCTCACACAGAAAGAATTCAACCTTTCTCTACCTTCTTGTTCTATTTGGGCCCTCGATATGTTGAATGAGACCCTCCACATTGTTGAGAGCAATCTCCTTGACTCAGTCAAATGATTCAAACTCTAATCTCTTCCTGAAACACCCTCACAGGAACAGCTGAAGGTAATGTTTTGCTGTCTTTCTGGACATCTCTTGACACAGTCAAGTTGACACATAAAATTAACCCTCACAGTTGGTAAATAATTTTTGAAGAAATTTGCCTGCAATTTAAAGTACATTGTTAGGTGTGTTTATTATCCAAATATTTTAAAAATAGTAGCTGTAATACTATGAGATGTACCATTGATTTTATTATTATCAGATCACCACATAATAAAAATTGACTGCTCAGACTATAATCATTTTGCTTAGCTTTTCAAAATGTGGATTCCATATTCATTTATTTATTTCATTGTGCCTTCTATATTTCCTTCAAAGCAATGAATTTAAAACAACTGAGTTGCTACTATTGCCGTGTATTGGAAATTTGCAGAAAATACTAGGATGAAGTTTGGAAGAAATGAATGAACAGATACAACTGGGGAAGATTTAGCCTTATAGACATAGTTTTAGTAATAGTGATGTAGATAGACTCTGAGTCTATAGATTACAATTTTTAAATTATTATCTATGTCACCTTGAGCAAGTACCTCACCTCTCCCCTCTTGGAATCTTTTTAATAGATATAGATATCAGATATAAATATATAAGTATATATGTTAAGAGGTGAATATATATATAATAGGAAGTTAAAATGCACAGCTGAATATAGTCAGGTCTGGTTAAACAGAAGAGTACAAGTGGGAAAGCCAGCATTAAATGTAGAGTTAGAGATGTTGAACATAGTGGAGACAGCTGTGAGGGCACATTGGCCGATGATGACTATATTAGTCCATTCTCACACTGCTAATAAAGACATACCTGAGACTGGACAATTTACAAAGGAAAGAAGTTTAATTGACTCAGTTCAGCATGGCTGGGGAGGCCTCAGGAAACTTACAATCATGGCAGAAGGGGAAGTAAACACATCCTTCTTCACATGGTGGCAGGAAGGAGAAGTGCCAAGCGAAAGAAGCAAATCTCCTTATAAAACTATCATATCTCCTGAGAACTCACTCACTGTCACGAGAACAGCATGAGTGTAACTGCCCCCATGATTCAATTACCTCCCACTAGGTCTCTCCCATGACACATGGGGATTATGGGAACTATAATTCGAGATGAGATTTGGATGGGGACACAGTCAAAACATATCGATGACCCTAACTGATTTCCATTTTGATCTAGGTGTTTTAGATCAGAACTGCCAGCAGGAAGTCAAGCATATTGGAAAGTGGTCATCCTAAGCCAAGACTCTTACAGAAGAACAGAAGGCCAAAGTATTAAACAGGCAGTGCAATTTTGACCTCCCAGATGCTTTTAATGATGATTTGGTACACACTTGACTCTGAACATAATGACGAGAGCACACTATCCAAGCTACAGGAACAGGCTGTGAGTTATCCTGAAGATGTAGTTTTGTTTTGGTGCTCTTTAGTACTCGATAGCCAACAAACCCAAGACATGTCTCATCTTAGTGTTGTTGTTGACACTCATTCAGAGATCATGTTTGAAGGAAAGACTTCATTAGCCTTTTGTGGGAGAGACTTTGGACTAATTATAGCATAATACTCTATTTTTAGAAAATCTCTCTTTGAAAGTTTCTGTCTGCAGTACCAGATTTTGCCATATTTGTGTACTGACTTTTTCTCTTTTCAAATGCTCAAGTTACATAATTCTGCATGGCATATGAAATAAATATAATTTATGAAATGGATGTAGTAGTTTATGTTATCAAAAAATGATATGATTCTTAGCTCAAAAAGTTTTCTGTACTTTTGCCTCTCTCTGCCTGTATCATTCTTCTCCAGATATTTTCATTACTGGTATTTTATTAGTCAGTTTCTCAAAGATAACCCTCTTCAAGGCCTCCATTGAACACCTATTTAAAATTGCAACACTCAGTCCCCCGACACTCCCCAATTATGTGATTTATTACCATTCTCGACATATTTTTATCTCTGTATAACTTATCACCATCAAATATATTTGTTTTGTTGTCTATCCTTTACCTCACAGAAATGAAAGTTCCATGAGGCCATTTTATTTGGTTATTTGACTGTTGTAGCCTCAGGACCTAGAATAGTGCCTAAAAGGTAATAGTCACTTAAAATAAATGTGCTAGGCGACCAAAATATGTGTGCAAACAACCTATACAAGACCTTTCATAGACTCATAGAGCTGCTTCCAATGTGGTCCAGGTGCCAGAAGAAAGCATCAGTATCACTTAGGGATTTTGCTTGTTTTTCTAATACAGTGTTGTTTGGATATACAGTAGTTTATATACCGAACAATTCATTAAAGTGCATGATTAAAAGATCCAGAGTTGTACAATTATCACCACCATTTTCGAATATGTTCGTCACTCCCCAAAAAACCCATACTCATTAAGTCACCCTCTACTTTTCCTCAATGTTTTCAGTTCTAGGCAACCACCAATCTACTTTCTGTCTCTATGGCTATTTCATATAAATGGAATTGTACAACATGTGGTCCTTTCTTGTGGCTTCTTTCACCTAGCATAATGTTTTTGCATTTCGTCCTCGTTATAGTATGGATTAGTAAATCATTCCTTTCCACTGTGAGATAATTGTCCATTGTATGGCTATACCATATTTAATTTATCCATTCATCAATTGATGAAAATATGACTTGTTTCCACTTTTTGACTATTATGAATAATGCTACATTCATCTACACATTGTTGTATGGACATCTACATTTTAAAAATATATTCAATATTTTTGAAAGCACTTAATCACAAAATTTTTATTCAGTTTCTCAAGTATCACTTGACATATTACTATTTTTACTAGCTTTATTGAGGTATGATTGACAAAAATTATACATATGTAAGGTGAATTATGTGATGTTTTGATATGCATATACATTGTTAAGTGATGACTACAATCAAGTTAACTAACATCCATCACCTCACCTAGTTATCATTTGTGTATGTTTGTGTGTGTGTTTAGTGAGAACATTTGAGATCTGCTCTCAGCAAATTTCAAGCCTACATTATTAGTAACTAACATTGTCATGCTGTATATTAGATTTCCAGAATATATTCATCTTGCGACTAAAATTTTTTACCCTGTGACCAACATCCCTCCTTTTCCTCCACTTTTCAGCCCCTGGTAACTACCATTCTACTCTCTGTTACTATAGATTCAACTTTTTTTTCAGATTCCGTATATAAGTGAGATTATGCAGTATTTATCTTTTTCTGTTTGGCTTTTATTACTTGGCATAATGTCTGCCAGGTTTATTCATGTCATCACAAATGGCAGAATTTCTTTATCTATTCATCTCTCTGTGGACACTTAGATTAATTCCTTCTTTTGGCTACTGTGAATAGTGCTGCAATGAACATGAGAGTGTAGATATCCTTTTGAGATGCTGACTTCATTTCCTCTGGATATGTACCCAGAAGTGGGGTTAATAGTTCAAATGGCAGTTCTATTTTTAATTTTTGGAGGAACTTTCACACTGTTTTCCATAATAGCCAAACCAATTTACATTTCCACTAACAGTAATGCAGGCTTAACAGTCCAATGAAAAGGTACTGGATCAGAGGCTGCATTTTAACAAAACCCTAGGGTGAGTTGCTCATTAAAGTTTGGGAAGCAGGTATGGAATAGGTACTCAATGAATGTTTCCCCAACCTAAATGCCACCTACTAACAGCTGTAGGCTAGCAAAATGTACACAATTATGTCTTTTAAAATTAATGCAGCTTAGATTAATGAACAAAGGGAACCAATAACAGAAGCGAGTATTGGGCTTTAAATGTTTAATGTTCTAGTGTGCATCATTTTGATTCTCCTGGAATTCCGCATTCAGGTTTAATCATTCGTTAGGCATAATCTTGTGATGGAAACACTAAAGGAGATATGAAGAGGAAAGGACATTTTTGGTAAAACAATCAGATGTTATTTGCCATAATTAGTGGAGATAATCACCCATTAGTCAGTTAATAAACTTAACAGGAAGAATTTTTTAAATAATTAAGATGATTAAATACAGGATTAAAAAGTTGTGAGAGTGAATGCCATATGTTTTTATTTTTTCAATTCTTAGTGTTTTTTTGTTATTTCTAAATTCTGTATATGTAAAAGTACAATAATAGAGGCACTTTCAGAAAGTAAGTGTTTTTTTCAGTCTTACTTGGACTGGTACCTATTATTTTCTACTTTGGGCTGGTTCCTTGAAACACTGAAGGCAGAGAAAAATGGGAATAATTATAGTACCAAAAATGTTTTGAATGAATAAACATGTCATTATATCAATCAATCAATATGAGGCCTTAGATACTAAGGTGAAGGCATTGAATATTATGATTAGCATTAGGTCTTTCTGGGAAATAAGACCCTGGTGAGTTTTCAACCTAAATCGTTCTAGGAAATAAGGAGTAGTAGCTGCCCTGTAGGCTAGAGGGAGAAACTGCCAGTGAGAAAGTGGGTACAATGGAGAAAACCTCTTTCCAGTTGTACGCATGCTGGCCTCTCTCTGTACATTCAAGAATACTCTGAATATTGCTTAAAGGACCATAATTACTTTAAAAACTGAGCCATATATAAGCCTACTCCTATATATTTTCATATTAAAAAATGTCCTTATGTACATTTTCATTTTCTTTTTTCCTCATTGTATTTTAAGAACATCTCATGAACTGGAAAAACAAATATAATATTGTAAATGAACATCATGTTAATTTATTTTAAATTCAATGCTGATTTAATTTTAATGATAAAATGGGCTAGAATGAAAAAGAGTAAATGGATTAGTAAAGTCTAGGGCCTCTTTTTACTTATGTCATTGGGACTAATTTTCATGTTCTATCTTTGTGTTATACTTAAGTTAAACAGGTCTTTCCCTTAAAAAACGTCTAGTTTGTCTAAATGACACTGTTACACAAATGATCCACGTATCTACCATAAAAGGGTAAGAATGTGCAAAAAATAAATTACACAGTGTGTACACAAATCCAGAATTTTCTGATCTTTCTGGTGAGAAAACTCTTGATTAAATGACTTTTTACAGGTTAATAATAAATATAATTTTCCAAAATAAGAAATCTGAGCTAAATTTTTGCTGTGATAAAATTATGATCACCCATGAGAGTAAAGAATTACTTATTTCACAAATATTTTATTCATTTGCAATTGTTACCTTCTACATTAAATGATTTGTTGATGCCTTTTTTTCTCTATTACTCTGGGGCATATTTCTGGAAGAAGGATATTAAATATGGACATGGCCAAATTTTGCAGCTAAGACATTCTGCCTTTTGTAATTTCCATATGCTGTATCCAAACAGTCCAGAGGTTTTCTCCCAGTAACATAGTTACTTTCATAGTAAATGTCATCGTGTCTTGTTTTTTAAAAAATTAAAACAGTAGAAGTAACATTAGTTTTGTTCTGGTAGAATTGAGTTTTCAACACTCAAGTGTGTTTTCCCCATGCTAAACTCTTACATTTCTTAATTAAATATTTAAAAGCCGTTGGAAATAATCAGTGAAATTACTACTACTGAGTTGACATTTCAGAAAACCTGTACATCCCACTCTGCTGCTGCTACCTTGCTCTCCTTTACCCTTATCAGATAAACTCTAAAGTTGATACTAAACACTTTTGTGTTTCTACCCACAATTACTTTCCCCACTTTTTCCTTAGTAAATAAATCTCTGTTTTATTCAGGTATTGCCACTTTCTGCGTGACTATGTACAGGGTAGGTTTATCCCAACCACAGACTCAGTATTTGAATCCTAACTGATCTCAGCCAATCATTAAAGATCCCACCTTCATTGCCATTGATTGGTTTGGGTGTAATTGAAATGCAGTTGTGGCCACTGAAATGTGATTATGTCTGCTGGGAGATTTCTGATAAAGATTTCCTCCCCTTTTAGAAAGACACAAAGGAAGAGACAATCTCTGTTTCCCAAGAATAGGCATCCTATACCAGTTCTCTCCCTCAACCCGCAGGATTATGGAATTACCCTTCCTTGGAAAACCAGAACAGAACATGAATTATCAAGCAATAGGTATTTTCTGTTGACTTCATAGAGACGCTTTTTAACTGCAGCACTGGGAGTAGCATGGAGCAGAGCTTCACACATGCCTTAGAGTGCAGTACTCTTCCCACTGAGATTTGAAAGTCTGATCCTCTTCCTAGTATTCTACCAGAACAGCTCATACAAAGGAGCAGTCCGAAGACAGACATGGAAAGCTTTCTGTCAAGATATTATGTGGGTACTTATGTGATTCCTTGGAAGGAAAAAGAAAAAGAGAGACCTGAGTATATTTGCATACCAAGTGTGCAGGGCAAGTCATCTTGTTACACCTATTATCTATTTCAGGTCAAACCTGATCCTCTTATCTTGAGACTATTAACATGTTTTAAGCTGGAAGGCAGTGTGGGATAGTAGAAAGAGCATGGACTTCAAAGCAAGACAGATTTGGAACTGGCTCCCAGCTCTCCCATTTAAAAGATCGTTGACCTGGTGTATGCTTTATCTCTAAGCCTCAGTTTCTACATTTATGAAAAGGAGAGAACAATACTTAACATATCAGATTGTTATAAGGATTAAGAGATAATTTATAAAGTGACTGGCACCTCAGTTGACATATAAGAAGCGGTTAACAAATAGCAGTTATTATAATATGTTAAACCTAGTGATGTCTCTGTAAGATCAGCTGTAAAGAGAGAGATTTCTATGCTGTTATTTATTGTCAAGGAGGATTTTTTAACCAAATTTTCTTAGTGACTGATGTGTTTCAGCATCAAATTATTCACATAGTAAAAATCCCATATTTAGTAAATTTTAAAACATACAACAACAGCACTAATAACTACCATGACAAAAACACATAATCCATTATTCATTTGGAGATCTAGAGAATCCAGAGAAGCGGGGAAAGAGACAGAGCACCCTACTGAACCGTGTGAACAATTTGGATAGGAGAACTGAAAAAAAAGCCTCTCTCTTCCTTGCCTGAATCTCTGGATGGTGTAGACATGTACTGCAAGAGTCAATCTGAGGATTGCCCCATATTTGCGGGGGCTCTAGTGCTCTTCATTTACTTCCAGTCAGCTCTCTGATATGCTTTAAAGTGGAGATGAGCACCAACTTTCAGTGGCTGCTTTCATTTAAGGGAATCAAGACTGTATCTGTGGAAATTCTTCCAGGAGGATGGTTTTGTGTTTGGGCCCACTGTTTATGCAAACCTGTCTCTATTTACATGATATGCTGATCATTTCAGTTGGAAGTAGCTAGTTAGAGAAGATGTACTATTACTTCCTTCCTGGAACAGCCTTTCCCCACCAGTTTACCTAATTAAGTCACTTATCCTTCAGGCCTCAGTTCAAACATCACTTTCTCAAGGAAGCCTTCCATGACCTCCAGATTAGATTAGGTCTCATACCACATTTCCATAGCTTTCTGAACCCTACAGCATTTATCCCACTATGTAATTTTGTGTAGGTGCCATTGTTTATTTAAGATACATGTTTCTCGCTGGGTGCGGTGGCTCATGCCTGTAATCCCAGCACTTTGGGAGGCCGAGGTGGGTGGATCACGAGGTCAGGAGATCGAGACAATCCTGGCTAACACGGTGAAACCCCATCTCTACTAAAAATACCAAAAAAAAAAAAATTAGCCAGGCGTGGTGGCGGGTGCCTGTAGTCCCAGCTACTTGGGAGGCTGAGGCAGGAGAATGGCGTGAACCTGGGAGGCAGAGTTTGCAGTGAGCCAAGATCACGCCACTGCACTCCAGCGTGGGAGACAGAGTGAGACTCCATCTCAGAAAAAAAAAAAAAAAAGATATATATTTCCTACTTGAGGACAAGACGTGCAAGGGCCAAGACAGGGTCTGTTTGTATATTACAGCAACTGGATGGACAACTACCATGCCTAGGAGAGAGTGGGTACTGAATACATCCTTTAAATTAATGAAGTAAAGAAGTAATGTTAAAAAAAAAAAAAAACTGGGCCGGGCGCGGTGGCTCAAGCCTGTAATCCCAGCACTTTGGGAGGCCGAGACGGGCGGATCACGAGGTCAGGAGATCGAGACCATCCTGGCTAACACGGTGAAACCCCGTCTCTACTAAAAAATACAAAAAAATAGCCAGGCGAGGTGGCGGGCGCCTGTAGTCCCAGCTACTCGGGAGGCTGAGGCGGGAGAATAGCATAAACCCGGGAGGCGGAGCTTGCAGTGAGCTGAGATCCGGCCACTGCACTCCAGCCTGGGCGACAGAGCGAGACTCCGTCTCAAAAAAAAAAAAAAACTGAATAAAATGAATGAATCGATGAATATCATACTTCAATTCACAGAATGGCCAAATCCGGGAGCATCCCCTTATGTGATCATAAAGGTCAAAACCTGGTGCCTGTGAGGTTAAATCCTGGCCCTATAACTTGCCAGCTGAATGTCAAGAGGCAAACTATTCAATCTCTTGGTGTCTTATTTTCCTTATCTGAACAATGGAGATAATGATATTGCTTCTGCCCAGAGCTGGTGTGAGAATTAAAAGAGTATCTGGCACATAAAAAACACTAAATACACGCACACCATACCTACCACCCCTCTTTCTCTCTCTCATGTGGAATTCTCACTGCCAGTGCATTCAATCATAGGTATTTAAATGCACTTATCTTTGGCTTGCATTAGTGTAAATACTTTATGTAATCTGTTACATACGAGCACAAAGCTTAGAACTGTTGCAGAACTCTTGCAAACATGAAGGAAATTGGCTAGAGCTAATAGGCCCAGAAGCACGGGTGAAAAGGATGAAATGAACCTGGAACTTAAAGGACAACATTGGGTCAGTGACTTAACTAACCTTAACTAACACTGCATTTATTACCTTTTGCAACTTCTTGACATGTGATGTGATAAATGTCCCCAAATACAAGCCACTTGGTATTAGAACTTCTGTAACATTAAGCCAGAAGCTTTCTATATGATATGGTTAGACCAATCTAGTCATCTGCTTTCTGATAATATCCACGTAGTTGAAATCTCATGGAGATAATCTTAACATCTAAAGTGGTTATCTCCTAATTTGTTGGATCTAGTCCTTTTTGTACTCTGTGCTTCTTTGTAATCTTTTTAGGTTTTCCTGGTTCTCCTTATTCTGGCCTGCTATGTGGTTGTTGTAATTGTCTGTAATTATCTGCTTACTTATGATTCCTATGAATCTCCTACATTACAACATAGGCTACCTGAGAGCAGAGACCACACTGCTTTGTTTCCTACTTGATATCCAAGTAATAGCAACACACCAACATACCATAAAGCACACCACATGAATGAATAAGTTCAGTCTATAAATCAGAAATAATCCACAGCCTCTATTTATGGATAATTAAACCCATTCAGTTAGGGTAAAATTATGGAGGATAAGTTTCTTATCAGGCCCTATCCAGACTCCATAACATGTAGTTTATGGACTGAAAAAACAATTTTTTAAAGAATAGTTTAAAGATACAGTAAAGCTTGAAGAAGTAAGCTGTAATTTTGAGAGAAATAATTGCCTTATTCCTTATTCTCTAGATGACGAGAGCACCCAACTCATGTAGTTATGGTGAGGATTAGGTGGAATTGTTCAAATAAAGCACTTACAGGTACAGTAAGCACTCAAGTTTGGTTAGCACTAATTATTACCACGTGTAGTTACATGTATATTAGATTACCTTTACTTAATTCAATAATATCACAAGGCAGTTAGCCATATTTATTTTATTTATTTATTTATTTTTTGAGATGGAGCTTCGCTCTTGTTGTCCAGGCTGCAGTGCATTGGTGTGATCTTGGCTCACTGCAACCACCGTCTCCCAGATTCAAGTGATTCTCCTGCCTTAGCCTCCCTAGTAGCTGGGATTATAGGCATGCACCACCACACCCAGTTAATTTTATATTTTTAGTAGGGACAGGGCTTCTCCACGTTGGTCAGACTGGTCTCATAGTCCCGACCTCAGGTAATCCGCCCACCTTAGCCTCTCAGAGTGCTGGGATTACAGGCGTGAGCCACCACGCCCGGCCGCAGTTAGCCTTATTTCTATGGTACTGGTGAGAAAATTGAGGCTCAGAAAAATCAGCAACTGGCTCAAGGACATACTGCAAGTTACTAGTGCAATAAATACCATACAACTCTAAAGTGGCTTCTGTTTCTACCATGCCACTCTGGATAAACAAGCTATAGCCAATATGATACAGATAGTAGAAGTGCTACTTGATCTCTAATGAAGTAAATGTCTCCTGAAAATTGAAAATTGAATGAGTGAAACCATAGGTTACCCAGACAAACTGTATGTAACAAAGGTAAAGATACACATTTTCAAGGAATTAAAACAATTCTAGAAGTTGGCAAAATGTTTTATTACTCTTCCCCTCTTATTGGATTATCTTGATTTAAGCTTACAGCTATTTCTTAGAGACATACCACCAACTTAATAATGTACTGGGAGCTGTTGTAATTTACATGTCAGTGTCTCTAATTTAAGCAGCAATGATATGTACCTTTTTATGCACGAAGATAAGCTCTTCGTTCTTAGCTGGGCGTTTGTGTCAGCAATCATTTAGATTGCTCAAATATAAGATTTGCTGATGTGAGAAAATTCCAAGCTGGTTAATTGCATCAAAATTTTAAGTGAAAAGCATCTTCTTTACAACCCTCGACTATCATCAAAGGAGGGGGCTAAGTACAATCTGAACTCTCTTTTTGCAGT
This sequence comes from Colobus angolensis palliatus, assembly GCF_000951035.1. Lineage (NCBI taxonomy): Eukaryota > Metazoa > Chordata > Mammalia > Primates > Cercopithecidae > Colobus > Colobus angolensis. The sequence goes on along the minus strand of NW_012114400.1, from coordinate 4,028,000 downwards.
TCTATAGTGACAAAAATGCTGACCTGGTTGTTCTTTCATCAGCTCATACTGAACCTAAAATGAAGAAAATAAAATACAAATTTTGAATCTTTATGTAAACATCCAGATGACATATTCTGCAAGTAAGGCAGTTTTGAGTAATAAAAACTTTTGTACAGAATTTTACATTTTGTCATGTACAGAAGCTTACTTCAGACATTATGCAAAAGGAGATTGAATGTTCCTTCCCAGATGTAGCAAATTGTTTTGGATGACCCAGTCCTGAAATCTGCTATGATTAGTAAACAGAAAATGACTTTTTATTACTTTTCTATTTTATATCCACAGGAACACAAGTCTACAAATGTATTTATTAATTATTATGCGCTGTTTATATTTTCTCTGACCACCCTAAAATAAGATAATGAAATATTTTCCTCCACAAATGAGAAAAGGAAACTAATAGATCCATTTAAAGTAGTAGTCATAGGCTTTAGAAAACATCAGCACTTATAAATTACATGAAATTCAATGATCTCTCCTTCAAACAGAAGATAAACACCATTGAATTTAAATTCCTTCTAGAGCTGTTCTCTGTAACCCAAAACTTAACATTTCTCTCATTCTTGAAGTTAGCAACATTAAAACTATCTCTTCCACAGGTTAAATATCCTCTCTTTTTTGGGTGTCACTCAATTTTTTTGAAACAATACATTCTTCTGTCTTACTTTAATTCGTCCCTTCTCATCCATTTCTCATCCATTATATTCTCGCTCTCATATCTATCCATTCCCTACTGAAATCGATCTCACTAAGTCACTGATGTTCCCAAATTTTTAGCACAAGTTTCTGCCTTTGGTTTTCAGCCTAATATTTAAATATTACCACCAATAAGCCAGAATTGTCTCCTGGATTTCCTCAATATCTTTGCTATTTCTTATCTTTTCACTTGTTAAAAAACACATTGATTAAATGGCTACTCTGTTAGTCATTCATCTAGACACGAAAGACAAATAGAGTAAAGAATGGCCCTAACAGTTTGGATATGTGTCCCCGTTCAAATCTCATGTTGAATTGTAATCCCCAGTGTGGGAGGTGACTCCATGGGAGGTGTTTGGATCATAGAGGTGGACCCCTCATGGCTTCATGCTTTCTTCAGGATAAAGGCTGAGTTCTGGAGAGATCTGGTTGTTTTAAAGGGGGTGGCATCTTCCCCGCCTCCACTCTCTTTCTCACTTGTTCCTGCTTTTGCCATATGACATGCTTGCTCTCTCTTTGCATTCAGCCATGAGTGTAAGCTTCCTGAGGCCTCCTTGGAAGCTGAGCAGATGCCAGCACCATGCTTCTCATAAAGCCTACAGAACCGTAAGTCAATTACACTTCTTTTCTTTAAATTACCCAGTCTCAGGTATTTCTTTATAGTAATGCAAGAACAGCCTAAGATAGGCCCCAACTATTTCGGTGTGGAAGGATACATTTTACAATAAATAATTACAATATAATGGCATAGTGTAATAAAGACAGTATGTACATGGGTCAATGGCGGTAAGAAAGAATCAGCCTTTGATTTTTTGTTGGAAATAGTTTCTCCTCCTGATTTATTCACTTGCACACCATCAACATATACTCATATTAAAAAGCTTACTAATTTCTTTATCTTCTGCTTGGAATACCCTCTTGACTGAAAAACACATATTTATAACTAGCATTTAATACTGTCACTTGAATATGTTGTAATCATCTTAAAACAAACATAAAATTCCTGATTTTTTAAAAAAATAAATAAATTAAGAATAGAAAAAATCTTCTACTGTATAAAAATCAATTCTACAAGAAAAGTCAAATTTAATGGAGAAACATTTCCATTAACATAAAGAATCAAAGATATGGCCAGGCATGGTGGCTCATGCCTATAATCCCAGCACTTTGGGAGACCGAGGCAGGCAGATCATGAGGTCAGGAGATCAACCTCCTGGCTAACATGGTGAAACCCCGTCTCTACGAAAAACACAAAAAGTTAGTCAGGGGTGGTGGCACGCACCTTTAGTCCCAGCTGCTAGGGAGGCTGAGGCAAGAGAACGGCATGAACCCGGGAGGCAGAACTTTCAGTGAGCCAAGATTGCGCTGTTGCACTCCAGCTTGGGAAACAGAGTGAGACTCTGTCTCAAAAAAAAAAAGAACCGAAGATATATATCATTACTCTTAATTTTAAATATTCCAAAAACAGATTATAAATATTCCATTAAGAAAGGATAAAATGCACAAGTTGAATGGGAAGTGATACAATTCAAAAGAGTCCACTGAAAAGCTACAAAAGTAGGAGCAATTGGCCAATTACCAATTCAAGACCAACATATAAACATTTGAGCTCTCATATTCCAACAATGTTCTGAAAAATTGTAACAAAACAAAAAAACTCAATAAGATGTCAAAAAACAATCCTGAATAAAAGAGAACATTCATGCTAATATTATTTTTCAATTATATTTAGTATGTAAAATAATATACAAGTTGCTTTATAGAAATACACTGTATTTGTAGAATGTAATACTCAATATTGTGACAATGTCAGCTCTCTGTAAATTAAGCTATAAATTAAATGAAATGATAATTAACATCCTAATTGAGGATTGGCACAAGGGTTCATGCCTGTAATCCGAGTACTTTAGGAGGCTAAGGCAGCAGGATCACTTGAGGCCAGGAGTTTGAGACCTGGGCAACATAGCAAGACCTTATATCTGCAAAAAATGAAATAAAATAAAAAATTAGCTGGGCATGGTGGTGCACACTCGTAGTGCTAACTACTAACGAGGCTAAGGTGAGAAAATTGAGTACAGTGAGCTAGGATTGAACCACTGCACTCCATCCTGGATGACAGAGTGAGACCTCGTTTCTAGAAAATTCGTTAATTAATACTATTTAATTTTTAAAATTATAACAATAAAATGACTCTAAGGTTTTATATTGGAAGATAAATACAATTGAATAGCCAACATTTAAAAAATTATAAATGGTATATTCATCCAAGTATAAAAATATATAATTATTTACCAATCTAAACATTGTGATTTGATATGACAATACAGATACAAGTAAATAAAAATGGAAGGTCCGAAAAGAGGGGATGTTAATACGGAGAGCGAGAGAAAGCTCTTAGAATGGAATTTTGAATCAATGTATAAATTATAAAATATTTAGTAAGTAATGTTTTTACAATTGTCTACTGAGAAAAGATTTAGAATAATTTGGATCTCACACCACCAATAAAAACTTAGGATGGATATGAAGTAGAGTATCAAAAATAACAGCAAAATCAAATTTAATTAGTAGAAAATTTTTCTTTTTAATATGATGTGAATGGGGAAAGATTTTTGGAAGACAGAATAAAATGCAAAATAATAAATAGTAGATTATATAAGAAAATTTAGGGCCCTCCAGGGGCAGTGGTTCATGCCTCTAATCCTAACATTTTGGGAGGCAAAGGTGGGTAGATCATCTGAGATCAGGAGTTCAAGATTAGCCTGGCCAACATGGTGAAATCCCATCTCTACTAAAAATACAAAAAATTATCTGGGCCTTGTGGCATGTACCTGTAACCCCAGCTGCTCAGGAGGCTGAGGCAGGAGAATTGCTTGAACCCGGGAGGCAGAGATTGTAGTGAGCCAAGATCATGCCACTGAACTCCAGCCTGGGCGACAGAGAGAAAACTCCATCTCAAAAAAAAAAGAAAGAAAAGAATATTTAGAATTTGCATATATTAAGATACCATAAACAAAGTTAAAAAACAAGTGACAAATACCCGTAAGGTATATATAAGCACATGTTTCATAATACATGAAGACCTCCTCTTAGCCACCATGAAAATAGAAAACAAAACATGAAATCAATGGCATAAAATAGTAAGGATGTGAGTGGGTAATTCTGCTAAAAAGAAAACTAACAACACAACTCGTGGAATTAGTCAATGAATATTCAAAAAGATACTCAAACTCACTGATAATTCAAGAAGTTAAAACCACAAAAAAATTAGGCAAGAAAAAGAAATAAAAGGCGTCCAGATAAGAAAGAAGTTAAATTGTTCTGTTTGCAGATGAGATGAGTTTGTATATATAGAAAACCCTGAAGACTCAACCAAAAACTATCAGAACTGTTAAAAACTTCAGTAAAGTTGCAGGATATACATTCAACATACAAAACCTACTTGTATTTCTATAGATGAACTGCTAGAAAAATAAATCAACAAAGCAATCTCATTTACAGTAGCATCAAAAAGAACAAAATACTTAAAAATAAATTTAGCCAAGGGGGTAAAAGATCTGTACGCTAAACCCTAAAAAACACTGATGAAAGAAATTTAAGAAAGTGCAAATCAATGTGAAGATACCCGTGTTCATGGATTTGAAAAATTACTGTTGTTAAAATGTCCATATTACTCAAAGTGATCTACAAATTCAATGTACTCCCTACAAAACCTCCAATGGCATTTTTCACATAAAGAGAAAAAACAATCCTAAAATTGGTACAAAACCATAACATACTCCAAAAAGCTAAATCAATCTTGAGAAAGAACAAAACTGAAGACCTCACACTTTCTGACTTCAAGCTATATTAAAAAGTCATAGTAATCAAAACAATGGTACCGGCATTAAAAAAACAAACAAACAAACAGCAAAACAAAACAAAACATATAGACCGATGGAACAGAATAGAGAGATCAGAAATAAATGCATACATACATGATATACTATTGTTTGACAAGGGCATCAATAATATACAATGGGGAGAGTCTCTTCAATAAACAGTGTTCAGAAAAATGAATACCAACATGCAGAAGAATGAAATTGGATCTTCATTTTACACCATGTCCAAAAATTAACTCAAAACGGATTAAAGACTTAAATGTAAGACCTGAAACTGTAAAACTCTTAAAGAAAAAATAGAAAAAACCTCCTTGAAATTGGTCTTGGCAATGATTTTTTAAATATGACACCAAAAACACAGACAACAAAAGTAAAATTAAACAAATAGGACTATACAAAACTAAAAAGCTTCTGTATGCAAAAGAAACAATCAACAAAATAAAAAAGCAACCTACTGAATGAGAGAAATGCAAGCCATATATCTGATAAGGGGTTACTGTCCTAAATATATAAGGAACTCATACAATTCAGTAGCAAAAAATCAAAAACAAAAACAACCATGAATACTACAATTAAAAATGGGCAACAGATCTGAATAAACATTTTTCTAAAGCAGACATACAAATGACTATCAGGTACTTGAAAAGGTGCAAATACTACAAAATGCTAAAAAATGAACATACATATGTAAACATATATATATCACATTGAATTTCAATGAAATAGAAAAAAACTAAAGTTGATCAAAAAGCAAATGGCTACATAAATGATTTTGTCTAGCCAAGTATAAAAAACAAAACAAAGCAAAAGAGACCTTTTCACATAGAGATGTGCAATAATTTCCATACATTTAGTTAAACTGTCTAACTGTGATATTCATGGAAAGCAAACCCTGAAGCAAACATTATATGCTACTGTGCTATTAGAGAGTGCAATTCCAGCAAAGTAGGAAGGACCAACACCACATTGCACGGTGGCACCTGGTGTCCGTCCCCAATAATGGCTTGATCTCCAGGGACAGTATTCCCAGAGAAACAACAACTTATGTTGTTCCCAGAGAAACAGCCACATGATGGCTCATTGTGGGAAAGAAGGAAGAAGATTTTAGTCACGAACTCTCATCTCCCACATCTCAAGTATCTGCTTCAGTGACAGCTTTAACAAAGATGCCAAGAGCCAAGGGGTGAGAGTTGTGGAGCAGACAGGAGACAGCCGCTACTGGAGTTGGTGGTCATCCACACATTGCTGGTTGCCTCAGCAAAGTCTCAGTCAGGAGATCAGAAGCCAATGGCCTAGGGGAAAAAGTGAGACTGAGAGGATCACAGGGGAAAATAAGATTAATGTAACATGTATGTTAGGGGTCACTTAACTTTTAAATGAATGGTCCCATAACTTTTAACTGTACTCACCTCTGAGGAGAGTAGATTTAAAAGGAGAAAGTAAAATACACTTTTTTTATATACTTGTCAAATGACTTTGTAAGATGTTTATGTACTATTTCAACACAGTTATACTTTTAAAAGAATAATGTATACAATCTTGCATACTCAGATGCCTAACTGCAGGAACAACTGGGCCAGCTCTAATTCTAAATTTGGTTAATCTAAAACTTAATTTGCTGTATCACCCACCACCTCTGTTTTCGAGGTTACTAGCATCATCATAGTTCCAACAACCAGAAATAAAAACCTTAGTGAAATTCTCAGTTCTCCTCTCTCTCTTTCAATCCACACGTAGTCAATAACCATGAACGCTGAACTTTCAACCAAACACATGATGGGTCAAAGCAGATATTTGCAAAGTCATGTAGATGAGCCAGGCCAGTTCCCAGTTGCAGCAGGCTATCATTGAATCATATGTATCTACATATTTAAAGAAATAATGAGTCATGCAGAAAGCAGTGGCACGGGTCAAGAAAGATTCATAGGTTTATTTACCTCTCTGCCTCACTTTCCCCGTCTGTAAAATGAAGGCTAATAGTAGTATCTGCTCCTTAGAAACCAGAGTAACAGAGATTAGTAGTGTCTGTGCATTGCCTACAGTGTTCAGGAGAAAATCTATCTCGACAAGCACTTATGTCAGGTGTATTGAATTATAACTGCAACAACCATTACCATTACAACCCTGATCATGGATTGTTACTGAGATCCAGGCATTTTTCCAATTGCTTTACGCATATTCATAAACACTCTTAAGCATCACAAGAATCCAGTATGTTAGTAATATTTTCATTTCACAGATGGGAGAAGTGATTCCCTGCGATACTAGGTATCTTGGTAAAGGACAAGCAGTGAATAAGTGGTGAAGCCAAAGTTCCATTCTCATTGAGTCAGGCTTCAAACTCTGCTCTTCAATGTTCATGGCTGCTCCAGTCTAATTATTTTAGTATGACTGAGTAGCAATAATCTCTATGCCAAATTGCCTCAATATGGACTAATGATGTTGAATTTTCAAGAACAGAGAGCTAAAGAGCCAGATCCTTGAACCTGTTGATCCCTCAAAAGTGTTTGCACTGTGGTGTGGGGCATAGCAGGTGGTCTCATGTGCACAACAGCATCTTGTTTTTTACCTCTTGCAAAAATGATCATTTTAATGATACAAAACCAGTGGTTAAGAACATGGACTTTGGAGTCAGCTCCCTGTAATCAAATCCTGACTTCATCATTTATACTATTTGTATGACCTGGGGGAAGTTCCTTCACTACTTTGAGCCTCAGTTTTCATAATTGTTAATAGAACCCATTGTATGTATATACGTAAACTAGACAATGAGCCCCTGGAATGCAAGGACATAATGCTCATTGTGCTCTGTAATTCCAGAACTCAAGACAATTACTAGAATATACTAGGTCCATCATAAATATCGGTGGGCTATTGAGTAAATGAAATGGTATAGTCTGTTTCTCTCATTCTGTCCAAACTACTTATCCTTTAGAATCAGCTCAAGTTTCCTCCTGATTATTCCAACTTTTATCAGTAGATTGCTTCGCCATCTGGTCTTCTTTTATACACAGTCATGCAATTCTACATTTTCAAACGATTGGAGATAGCTAATTTATAAAGCTTTCTTCAGAACTATGCGCAATCTATACTATAAAAATCAGTCTTAATTTGGTGCTAATTGATTTGGTCACCACTTTATTTGGTCAATTCCACTCCTTTCCATTCCAACTCAGGTTAAATGTTCATTTCTCAGGAAAGGTTTCAATACCCACAGACTAGTGTGCAGTCCATATGTTGCCTTCTTATAGCATGCTGTGCTTATTACAATTGTCATTAAATAAAAATTTGTATAATTGTTTGTTTAACGTTTATCTCATCTCTTGCATTGTGGGCTTCCTGAGAGCAGGGGAATTGTATGGCTTACTATTTTCTGTATCCCCAGAGTCAAGTACAGAACCTGTAATTGGGGATGTGCAATATATCATCATTGAATATATTCTCCTAGGCAATGCTTTGGCAAATGACAACTTTCAAGTTTTTGTTTGTTTGTTTGTTTTGTTTATTCCTCAGAATCTTCAGTGTAGGAGAAGTCTGGTTATAACCTTTAAGAACTCTGTGCTATCACTGCACATTATTTTAAAACAAGTCTTCCAATAAAGAAAAGCATACTCTGAAAAATATGGCTTCTCCCTTGGGAAAGTCTGGGTAGCCATTTAGACCAGCAATGAAATGATGCACATGGTAATCTAAAATCTTGATATATTTCATAGAAAATGCAATATTTTTCTAAACTGCTAGATAGAGCTTCAGCGATTAAAATATGAAGAATATTAAGTCATAATTTCTTTCATAATCACAAGAATAATGTATTATCTATACACTATTTTTAAATTGAGCATTTAATCAGTTGCATAGGACAGTTTATGTGGGAACAATGCATGGGAAACTCTATTTGTGTATCCATCTATCTATGGAGCTGTTGAGCAATCTGCCTAAATTCTATTACAAGGAATGTAAAGATTGGCTTGGGAAAAGATTCATAAATAGAGTTAAGATTAGTTTAATTCACTCAATTCATTCATCAATTTATAAATGGTCTATTATTACATGTACAGTAATTCAATTGCATCGGCAGTTTGGTTTAGCATTTAGAAACTGAATATTCCAACCAAAGTGTATCTACAGTTTTCAGAATCAACTATCAAAATGATTTTAAAAGATAATCAATATAATGAATAAATAAAGCTTAACTGGAGGAAAAGTTTCCCAGACATCCATTAATCTCAGAAAAATATCAGAAATGGCCCATTAAATGTACATAATCAAGTTCCATGAAGAAAAATGAAGAGAGGACTGAAATGTTTCTATTAAAGACTTTCTTTCAATGACTATTTTAGGCCAAATAACAAATTTTTATTCTGAGATATGGCTATCTTGATTTAGAAATAAAATCAATCATCTCTATCTATTGACAACAGGGTTGACATACTGAATTTTCTCATTGTGTTTGTCTTATTTTTACAAACGGTAATTACAAATTAATATTAATAAAATAATAATATGCATAACATCCTGCCTAACCTTCTCTTCGTAAACTGAAACACTGCTTTTTCTCTCATTAAAATTTGAGTATGTCATTTTCTTTGAACATGTGTGACTTATTCCTGCCTAGGCTTCACAGGACTAAAAATATTCCAGGGCTCAAAATATTAAAGGAATTTAGTAGACCACTGATCTGATTTTTTTTTTTTTTTTTTTGAGACAGGATCTCACACTGTCACCTAGGCTGAAGTGCAGTGGTGGGATCTTGGCACACTGTAGCCTTTGTCTCCCAGGCTCAAGCAATTCTCCTGCCTCAGCCTCCTGAGTAGCTGGGATTTCAGGCGCTTACCACCATGGCCAGCTAATTTTTGTATTTTTCACTAGAAATGGAGTTTCACCATGTTGGCCAGGCTGATCTTGAACTCCTAACCTCAAGTGATCCACCTTCCTCCATCTCCCAAAGTGCTGGGATTACAGGATTGAGCCACTGCATTCAGCCTGACCTGATTTTTTTTTTTTTTAATGAATTATTATGAGAAAAGCTTCTGAGAGGAAGGAAAGATAACAACCTAGACTGGAGGAAGAATAGACTAATTAATTCTTAAAATGATTGTAGCAAACAAAAGAAAATAGGAGCCAGGTGTTCAGTTGATACGATACCAAGTAGATCTCTTTTGTGATCCTGGTTACTTCAAACAGCTCCACTGCATGATCTAGTTTCGTAATTTCTGGAAAACTGTGCTTGAGGATAAGAATGGCTGAGGAGATCTGGGAGAGAAAGGGGTTAATGGAGCACACCATCCCTGACCACTTAGTCATTGGTCAGCCAAACACATGAAACAGAACCTTTTTTAGTCATTAAAAACTGAGATGAGCTATTGGCTATCAGGGCAATCTAGAATCATCTACTGCCCCTATTACCTGCTTATAGCCTTGATAAGAAGGAGTAACACACCTAATCCAAGTGCTGGAGTGGTCAGGAGAAAACGGCATCACTGCGCCTTATCTTTGGCTGTGTCCTCACCCAAGTCTCATCTTGAATTGTAGCTCCTGTAATTCCCATGTGTTGTGGGAGGGGCCCGTGGGCGAGTCCCCCGCTTATTCTTCTCATGGTAGTGAATTAATCTCATGAGATCTGATGATTTTAAAGGGGTTTCCCCTTTCACTTGACTCTCATTCTCTGTTGCCTGCTGCCATGTGAGACACGCCTTTCTCCTTCCACCATGATTGTGAGGTCTCCCCAGCCACGTGGAACTGTAAGTTCATTCAACCTCTTTTTCTTTATAAATTACCCAGTCTCAGGTATGTCTTTATCAGCAGCATGAGAATGAACTAGGACACCCTCCCATTATTGTCTTGGCTGGAACTAAGGTAATTCCTCTGGTTACTAAGGCTCAATACATGGTAGGCACACCGTTGCATCTGTTCAAAAGGCATATCCTGGACTTTTTATTAGCTGTATTAAATAGGTATGAGGAAAATTTTAGAGACTTTGTAGTATATTATTCTCATGTGTTTACTGGCTACGTTCTCTATTTGCTTTGTGTGTTACCTGTTTTCTTCCTACGTCAAATGTTCAATTTGATCATATATATCTTAATTTTGATTTTCAATAACCTCTATCTTAATGTTAGTGGACTATGCTAAATTTACATTTTATCAATATTTCATTGTCTTTATGTATTCAGCTTTGTGCATTAATAAGCAGTAACATTCAAAATTCACAGATTATTTTCATTTAATGCAACAAAGACCACTCATTGATCATCACTTGTCATGAGTTTGGTTTTATAAGGAACACAGTAAACATAAATCCTATGATTTTCAAGAAATCTTTTACTCTGAGATTGAAACATGTTCCATGAAAACAAGAAACAGATGTGCAATTGAGATATAAAACTAAATAAATTTAGAACTGAAATTTAAATCCCTTTATAAACCCAGATCAACATATAGAATGTATATATTTATAAATTTTACATTGGTTTTTCCTTTGCTCTTTTCTCTTGAATGCTGTTACATTTTTGCTCAATTAACTATAATTATACATAATATTTTAAATTATTTAATTGCAGTAAATCTCCTCCTACACAGTCTTAATTGACACAGGCTAAATGGAGAAAGTAACATGCCTGTTTTTATTCATGCTCAACAAAACATTTCCTTGGTATTTGCAGCTTTGACCACAGGTGACTTTTTGATTCTGGGCTTTTTGTTTGATTATCAAGACAATAAGCCGCCTACACAAAAATGTGTGCTAGATCAAAAAAGGTGAAGGGTAGGACTATGAGGCATTGACGATTTGTTTCTGGACTTATAAGGCCTCAACCTCAGAGACAGAACTCAGCCATATTAGAGGGGAAGCAGTATAGGGCAGTGTTCATCCTGGATCAGTCCAAATCAGATGTCCAAAAGGAAGCCATGCATACGGAACCTAAAGCTGTAGGAAAATGAGCCTACTAAATCAGTTCAGATGAATGAAGAGAATGATCAGGATATGTTGACAAGCAAAGACAAGGGAACTAGATGGGTACAAAGTTAAAAAGGAAGAATATAAGGACGATGGATGGATGATGAATATGAAACTGTGTTGCTAAACATGGTTTTACAACCAAGAGATTATTGAAAGATAAGCCAGGCAGAGTGTGTGCTTGCAAGAAGTTTGGGGAAGCAATCGCATGAGCTGATCTCAGAAACATTACAAGAATTTTCACAGGTAAAGATAAAAGGGTTTCTGACTGAAGAAACAGCAGGATCAAAGGTGTGGATACCTAAATGTGCCTAATCTCTTCATAAAATACAAAATGTCTAAACTACTGAAGTCTAAAGGGGAAAGAGACTAGCAAAAAGTCGTGTTGAGAAGGATCCTGAATTCCATACTGCAGGCCAGTTTCTGTCTGCAACCTGGAATCATCAAAAATGTCAGGAAGAGTCAAGTGGACATCACTGATACTGATTTTAGGAAATAAGCTTTGGAAATTGCACAAAGAGTAAATGGGGAGGTGAGAGTCTGGGTGCCGAATCATAGTAAGGTTACACTACAGTGGACAAGAGAAGTTAAGTGCCAGTGCAAACAAAATGGAAAAGGAACAGTAAATATGATGATGATGATAATGGTAATAAGTACTTATTACTATTCAGTTATTTAATAATGACTTAAAAAGCATTTAATAATGTGCCAGGCTTTACCACAGAAACTTTAGACATATTAACTCTTTGAAAAATCATAATAACTCTATGTTTTAGGTACTATTATTATTCCCATTAACACATAAAAAATTGTGGCACAATGAAGGTAAATTGTCCAATTTCACACAGCTATTAAGAATTGAGGAACAGAAGATAGGGCGACACCAGGAGAATATTCTTTACATATTTCTTGTATTCCTACATGTTTTAGAACAGAGATACGTATTTGCTTCGTCCCTATCTTTCAAAAATGTTTGCATCTTCTTCTCCTTGGAAGATAGAGATGGTGTCTCCCGTCAGGGCAAAGGCTTGGTGCTTTTGGTCGCACATACCTTATAAAAGATTTGGGTTTTCTAAGATCAGAATTCTTTGACTATGAAACAAACTCACTGTGTGTCCAGCATCCACCTGGGTTTTCTCTGCACCACACCAGTGTGACTGAGGAGTCAAAGTAAACTGATGTGAATATGAAGTTCATGCTGCTTGCTGTGCCATGAGTAGCAAAGTTCTTTGTGTCTGATCCTGAAGTCCTGTGTCTTCTGCAGCATCTGCGAAATTGTAGCCAGCTAAACTGTTAGCTTGTAAGATGATAAAATCTCAGATCCTTCACAATTCTTTATGACATGGTGATTTACTTCTTGACAATAGGGGTGAAAAATATAAGACATTGTGACTAACATTGATATTTTCTTCCAGGTATTTCTTTTGAGGTATCCTCCAACAACAATAGCAGGAAATATTCAAATGGGAGCATATTTGTAGAGAAGACAAATATTTTTGCACCCATTTAGTTTGGGGTGCTGTTGATATATCTTTGAAAATAATGTCAATGAACTAGATATGTTCTGAAAAATATGAGGCGTATCACATCTAGAAGTATACATTTGGTAAAAAAAAATATGCATAGAAATAAAAGATAAAATCACAAAAATATCTAAGGTTATTATTAAGTAGAACTTAGAGAGAAATGATGGCTAAGGACAGTTTTTAAAAAGAGGGCATCAATTGAAGCATGGGTAGATGAGGACAATTTAAAGCAGAAAATATCAGGGAAACAGAGACAGAAACTAGAAGAGTATGGTGATCTAGAGGTCAAGAGAAGAAGAGCATTTAACATGGAAAGATAAGATATTCAGGTCAAATAAGGTATAAAGACAGAGGAGGACTTGGATAGAAGAGAAAATTGGCTATGGTGTTCTCTCTTTTATTGGGTGCTATCCATTCAGGGATGATGAATATTGCAGGCAGATTGTCTTCAAGGTGTATCTTGGTTGAAATAAACAGCACCAAGGATTAAAGCAACAGTATAGAACTTCCTGGTACAGATTAAGAGTATACTTTTAATGAATCCAGAAGGGTAATTGTCTGAATTCCAGACAGATTGCAGGCACCTGGAAAAAAAAAATCTGCAAGTTAGAGCTCCAAATATATTTTATTCTTAGATGATACTACTATTTCCAAGGAGCCTTGCAGAATTAAGATTCAATGAAAATATTTGATTATTTCTACATATACTGGACAAGCAACTATTATTTCTCAGATCAGAACAGGTCCTCAGAATACAAAACTGAATAAGACATCATTCCCTGAAGTTGATGTAAACCACCATCCATCATGCAATGGAAAGTGATGTATTATTGACCAAAACAGGATACTGTGAAATCATAGGGAAAAGTCTCCGACCTTTGGAGATCTGAATAGAATACTCCAAGTAATCAATGCTTGCATTAGATCCTTATTTTTTACCCGGATGAATATGGCAAGTAAAGCATTTCAAGCAACAACTGCAACTCATGAAAGTGCCACGAGTTATGAGAGAACTAACATTCAGAAAATTAAATTAGTTCTTCAAAGTTGAAACTTTCATTGAAAATGTCAGAAACGACAAAGGTAAAGCTTGATGGCTGGTTGCACCAAAACATGGCAGGTCTAGCATGTTGTTTTTGGAAATCAGAAATGTATTCTATAGGTTCTGAGAAGCGTTTGGATTTTTTAAAAGAAGGAATAAAGTAAGATTTCCATTTTAGAAAGATTGTTCTGACAATAACATGGGAAGGGAGTAAGAAAAAAATGGCAGAAAAGAATTAAGGTGAGTATCATCTAATTGAGTGATAATAGAAGGCCAGGCGCAGTGGCTCACGACTATAATCCCAGCACTTTGGGAGGCCGAGGCGGGTGGATCATGAGGTCACGAGTTTGAGACCAGCCTGGGCAGCATGGCGAAACTCCATCTCTACTGAAAATACAAAAATTAGCCAGGCATGGTGGCATGTGCCTGTAATCCCAGCTACTCAGGAGGCTGAGACAGGAGAATCGCTTGAACCAACCCGGGAGGCAGAGGTTACAGTAAGGTGAGACTGCACCACTGCACTCCAGCCTGGGCAACAGAGCGAGACTCTGTCTCAAAAAAAAAAAAAAAAAAAAGGCAAAACTAAGCAGCAGCAGTGGAGATGCAGGGGTTTGGGAGGGTTTCAGTAGTTAGTACCCACAGGATGTGCAACTGATGGAATATAGTCAAGAAGTTGTTTCTACGGAGGGAAAGATCTAACTGTTGGCTTGTCAAGTTAAAGAAATGTCTTTTTATTTCTATTTAACCAACTTTTTTAAAAAAATAAGGAATAGATGTTGAAATTTACAAAATCCATTTCCAATTTACAAGTGGTTTGATAGGTTTTCTTCTTGATTTTAAAGATGGGATTAATTGCATTAATAAAGGAACTAAATATGAATTATACCTAGCATTACTGGAATTAGCCTCACATACTCATTGCTAACTTTAATTTGTCACATACTCATTGTCAGAACCATCATTTAAGCTAAGCATCTTTAATGAGACTTGAAATGTAATGTTTCCCCTCACACATTACAGAGATTTGTGTTCTTGAAAATTTGTCAATAATTTCATATAAAAATGTTATTTTTCAAGTATGTTTAAAAATATGGTTTAAGAATCTGCATTTTATTACTATATTAAAGAATGATATAAAAAAGAATGAAGAAATTTATATATTCAAATGTATTGTCACACACTGAATTAGCAGAACTAATTTCTAATTGACTATAAAAGGAATAGAATATTCAGTAATGTCTTTGTTATATTTATCCTTTATTATTTCTAAATGGTTTGACTGCTGTGGTTTTCCAACTCTCAGAAAACATTATATATGTGCCCATACACACACACACACACACACACACACATACATATAAGTGACATATACATACACCAATATGCATATGTGTGTGCTTGTGTGTGTTTATATAATATACGGAGAGTGACAGATATACATACACCTATATGTATGTGTCATGCATGTGTGTGTTTATATGCATAATATATACAAAGAGTGACATCTATGTGTGTGGATGTGTATATATATACTATACTATATAGTACTATATATATATATATATGTAGTAGAGAGGCAGAGAATGCTGTCAGACTTCTTTCTTAAAGAGGGAGGTAAAGAGACAATGTGGATAGAGACAGGTTTGCCTATTTGCATTTGAAAAGCTAAGTTTGAAAAGTTACAATACAAAGTAGTGAAATTTGTCTATTTCTGACTAGTTATAAAAATTTTCAAGTGCCTTTATTCATTACAAATTTGTTGAATCTTCTTCACATGTAGAAATTTTGATTCGACATCAGGGGTTGAATACAAAACTATTGCTCTAAATAAACTGGAAAGAAAATCAGCTGTCTACAGGATTTGGGACACCATTACGATGCTCATTCCTAAAGTGGCCATTCACAAAATGACTTTGGCAGAAAACAGAATCTTTTAGAAACCACCTTCAGGAAGTTATTTAATTTGAAGGAAAGTAATCGCCTCTCGATCTGCAATTGCACCGTGATACAAGAAGAAATGCCGGTTAAGGTAGCAGCACATCTCCGAAAAGCTAAGGTTTTGTTTCAACCTTTGAAAATGAAATTATATGTCACGCTGAAGTTTTATATTCATCAATTACTTCACTAATTCCAAGTCTGTGGTCTGCTTCGGAATACACATAGAGCACAGCATAATCTCCACTGGGCAGTTTCACATGATGTTCTCGTGGCTTAAGTTACAAAAGATCATTCAGATGGAAAATCCCCAATGGATCACCTTATCATTCAGAACACAGACTCCATTCAAGCAATGAAATAGGTTTCAAATTCATTTCTTAGCATTTCCAGGTGTACTTCTATTGCAATATTATACAATTTTTGTCTAGGTTTTCTGCCATCACCTCTCACACATAGCTTTATCGATTCTATGACAAATAAGTCACTCAGCTTGTAACTACCATGTTATTTGAAATTTCTATTCAAGGTTTTCTGGACCATTCTCCTTTACAAATACAGTCACTTTCTTATTATTTCTTCTACTGAATATAACAAAAGTGGATACAGAGGAAGTGATATTAGCTTTCTCGGGTGAGGAATAAAACTGACTTATGTTCTATCCCCGGTTCAGTTATGGAAGGAAGATTCTGCACATTCAAGATTTGTGTATCTTCCTGCCTTTTCCTATTTAAAATGTAAAATTACAGCATATTATAGTTATAAATGTGGTAAAATTATTAAGTTTTACTACTTTGAATAAGAAAACAATATGGATCTCTGGATAACTATCTAAGGGCAAATTTTTTAAAAGCTTGATCACAAAGTAATTTAAGATGTAATTTTCTAACATCACCTTGCAGTGACAAAATGTTGACTCATATTACTGATCGTATCTACAAACTGTCTAAACATCCATTTATAAGCAATGAAAAGAATTTGTTGAAAGTAAGCAGATGGAATTAGAGGAGTATGTGGGTAAATTAAATAGAAAAGAGCTGTGGAAGAGGAATATCCAGGAAAACAAGATAAAGGAAAGATCAGAGCATTGAATGAGAGTTATCTGTCTGTGGAATATGTACTCTGCACCTTGATGGACCAGGAACTACAGAAGGCAGAAGGCTGACTATGGGACTATTTCTGACCTCAAGGAACTTACGGAGAAGTGCTTGTGTTTGCACACAGAATCAGGGGTAGAACTGATTGTAGTGAAAATACATTAGAATGTAATATGATTTAAGCTGCCCAGATAGAGTGAATGGACCTATTAATACTTATGGAATGCATACTTGCAGCAACAGAGACAGATCCCAGAAGTTATGGAACAGGTGCAGAAATCCTAGCTGTGGGGCCAGCAAAGAAGGGAGTACGGTCAGAAAGGTAATGAAAAATACTCTTTTATTGAAAAGAGTACATACAATGTTAGAGATTTAAATAGGGAAATGCTGTATTCCAGGACGAAGTCTTCTGTGACCCAGCTGGAGCCATGTTGGGCACAGTGGGCATGGCAAGGAGAGGAGGGGAGCAGGAAACTGCTTCTGAGAAACATGTGCTTCCAGTTGGCTGAAACACTTTATCAATCAGCACAAAACGGCAGGCTGTGTCTACAGTCTAGACATCACTGTTCTATTTTATAGCTGTATCCTCACATTGCTTGGCTTGGTTGCTGTCTTCAAAATCGATGACTCTGGTTGCAAGCATGTCTGAAAAAGTCCAGCTCAATACATCAGTTTAATTCTGTCATAAAAATAAATGTAAACAATTAGACACGGGTGTTCTCTACGTAGAAAGGACAGACTATCAATACATATAGGTTCTCTCAACTAAAGAAGATCTTAAGAATTATGCAGCCCAACCTCTTTATCTTTCCAAATGGAAACGTGAATTAGTGTTCACAGTAGTGAAATGACTTGTCCACTTTCCCACAACATTTGTAGCAAAGTTATGAATTTACTCCTATAGTAACTTAAATGTTTTTACAAAGTTAGTCAATCAATCAGTCTATCAAATTGGTCATTTGGTGTATCTGATCTAATGTTCTTCAAGTCTCCTTCACCCTCTGTCCCAACCAAAACAATTTTAAATGTTCTCAGGTTGGAGAAAAAATAAAAATAAAAGCAGACTCATTTGGTTTAAAACTGTTTGGACAGTTAAGTCTTTCCCAGTGTCTTTAAGAGAATTGTTTTGATGTTTCAGATTTCTGCAAACTTCCTCCTCTTACCATAGTAAGAATATCCTTTTACCCATGAATTGAAATACTTCTGGGATTAAGTGTCCTCTCACTTCTTTAGCCCTCACTCACTACTTTGACTTCTTGATCATCACTGACATGCTAGCAGTGTGGCTTAATTTGGAGAAAGGTTTGATCCACTGGGTTGTCTTCTCTAACTTGGTCAGAGTCTAGCAGTAGTCAGTGGTTGAGTTGACCTCGCTTTTTTTTTTCTTATTTATTTATTTATTTAGTTAGTTAGTTATTTTTTGAGACAGGGTTTTGCTCTGTCACTCAGGTTGGAGTGCAGTGATACAATCATGGCTCACTGCAGCCTTGACCTCCCAGGCTCAAGCACTCTTCCCACCTCAGCCTCCCAAGTAGCTGGATCTACAGGTGCTCGCCACCACACCCACATAATCCTTCTATTTTTTGTAGAGACAGAGTTTGGCTATGTTGCCCAGGCTGATATCAAACTCCTGAGCTCAAGCAATCCTCCTGCCTTAGACTCCCAAAATTCTGGGATTACAGGCCCGAGTCACCATGCCAGGCTCAGAGTTGACCTCATTTTAACTGTTACTTGTACTGCAGACCTCTCTGCATTTCTGTAGTATCCTCCCTCAGACTCCCAGTGCAGGTAGTTCATCTGCAGAATCACCAACAAAATTGACCACATGGCAGACTATCCAGCTCTCCATTTAGTCACCTCCAAAGTCCCTCCTTAGAACATATAGCTCTATTCATGCCAGACAGGAAGAATGACTTAGATATTGAACATCAGCCCTCTGTCACCACACTGTGCCACTGTGTTTCCCCAGATGTGGCTACCCTCAAGCTGTACAGGACAGTCATCTGAGGCAAACCCCTTTCAGAGTCCCAAACATTATTCTAGTCAAAAGCCACATCCCTGGTTTTTCCAGACTGCCTATCTGTTTGGAGAGAAAATATGAAAACTCATGTGTCATCTGCCTCTCTTTTGTCCTTTCTCATATTTCTGAAAGTCTCCCAGCTCCACAGCGCCATAAAAAGAGTATCAAACTTTTTCTTTCTCTACTCTGTCCTCATTTCTTAGAATAAATCTGTCCCAAGGCCTACCCCTCATTGATGGGCCGTATAAAATCTGTATATTAAAGGAGAAACACCTTCAGCTGAGACTTCTGGATTTGACTTGATATTCTTTAGATAATCTTTAACATCTTACTGACTGCAAAATTCTACTTGGAATAGTAATTCTCTTTGTGCCTCATTTATAACAGTCCTAATCTCCTGACCACAGTCGTGGAAAAATAGATGTCTCAGTCCCACCAGGAAGAAAATCAGGGACAGCATGATACAAAAAAGTGATGGCACAACCTCTGTGGTGTGCTGAGAAAATAAATAAATAAATTTAACTCAGAATTGGTACATTTCAGGGATTGCAATCCTACCCTGTATTCTAAAATGCCATGAAAAGTATAAAGAATCAGTTATTTAATATAAGAAGAATCAATCTTTGTTAGAAACTTTGTGTCCTAAGACAAACTTATGCTTTCCAACATTCGATAATGTTCCAAACAAATAGGGGTATGGTGACCAAAAAAATCAATTTATTTAAGGGAGTTGGAGAGGGCAGAGAGTGGAATAAAAGTAGAATGATAAAATATGAAACCAAGAGAAAACTGGGTCAAGATTAACAAGTGAAAATGAGTAGAAAAGCAAGAATGGTTTTTTAAGGGGCTTGAGAAAATTGAATATTCTAGGATAGATATATAAAGAAATTGGAAAGACTCTTGGGAACAACAGGAAAACAGCTAGAAATTATTTTCCTATAAAGTAATAATACATTCCACATAGGAAGTTGGATTTAAGAAACTTTATTTTTCATAGAGAGTCTACATACATTTCTTAAGGGGAATCAATGGTAGTCCAGCAGGGAATTATGTAAATCTATCAAAGAACTGGAACACTTTTATTACTATGTGATTTGAAACAGAGCACATGTGGCTTATCTAACAAACTTAGAGCATATTCTTTAGAGTGTAGTGTCATTGAAATGCAAATGGTATTTGCAATGCAGAAGAGAGAGGTTTGACGTTATTGTTTTGCCCTTTGAGATACAGTGTGTTCCTAGCAGGCTCTTCTTTACCTTGTTTGGAAACCAGTTAGCATAGCTTCTGACTACCTAAATGCTCTGTATCATTTATTTTGGTCCGTCCAAGATTTTAATTTTATTTCTTCTTTCATTTTTCCTGGTTTATTTTTCTGATAAATATTTGCTGGAGTATTCTTGAAGTCTAATGAAAGAGGATATGTTAGCCTTGCGTGTTTTACTAGATATATAACCACATAAAATATTTTGTGCTCATACATTTACTCCAAAATATTCATATAGTACCCAGTCCTTGCCAAGACCTGTTCTAATCTATGATTTATATAATTGGAATAGAATGAATGGCCCCTGACATCATGTGGTGTAAAGTCCACACAGGAGACAGCTATTACTCAAATGTCATGTGACTTGGTGCCAGAAGTACACCGGTGTGAGAGACCTGAGTAAGCACAGTGGCATGGAACATTATTGTCTAGCATTTTAATTCTGCCTGAGCTAACAAGGTGAGAGATACACATCATGGAACAAATGTCATAAATATGTTTCCTTTTAAACAATCAATTTAAAAACTGTGTGTTTTTTCTGTGTATAATCCTGAGCCACAGCACACGGATTAGTCAGAAGCTTTTGTACAGGACTCAATTATCTGGTGGTCCTGGGCATAAATTCATCTAGAAAAGAAGAAAATTACAATAAATGATTCTCTAAGATATGTACATATTGGAAATAGCAAAATCTTTAAGACTTCAGTGGAAATTAAATACACTACAAATACATTTAAAGACTAGTGTTATTAATAAAAACCACAGTCTACTGCCACCTAGTGGACATTAATTTAGAGACCCCATTACTTTATACTTGGTCACACCTTTGGTCTTGGAATATCTCTATGGTACCTGTGGAAATCAAAGTGATAACTATCAAACAACATTCGCATCAAGTAGGCAGCTCTCACAAGCAAAGTTCTCTCTGGACGTAAATCGTACTATTTCTGCAGACTGTATTCCTAATGGAGTGTCTTTCTCTTCTTCATAAATGTTTTCTTTGTTACCCCAAATAGCAAAAATGAAAAACCAAAACAAACAACTTTTCACTTGCGCTATAAAATTTAAAACAGAAATAATCTAATGTTCTGCCTGCACCTGACACTCAATATGTTTTGGTAGATTTCATTACAGTATCGCTGCCTCATCGGGTTTCTTTTTTTTTTTTGAGACGGAGTCTCGCTCTGTCGCCCAGGCTGGAGTGCAGTGGCGTGATCTTGGCTCACTGCAAGCTCCGCCTCCCGGGTTTATGCCATTCTTCTGCCTCAGCCTCCCGAGTAGCTGGGACTACAGGCGCCCACCACCTCGCCCAGCTAGCTTTTTATTTTTATTTTTTATTTTTTTATTTTTTTAGTAGAGACGGAGTTTCACCGTGTTAGCCAGGATGGTCTCGATCTCCTGACCTCGTGATCCGCCCGTCTCGGCCTCCCAAAGTGCTGGGATTACAGGCTTGAGCCAACGCGCCTGGCCTTCATCGGGTATTTAACTCCTCCATTGTGGTTCAACAGCTTTTCCCTTCTGATTTCATATACCATTGTGTAAAAATCCTCATTGCTAGGACCTATTAAAATCTAATTTCCTTTCCTTCTGAATGATTTTCTAAATGAAACAACAAGACATTTTCTACCCGTGTCTCTGATATATCATTCTCATGACCCCCAGAAAGTATGCATTGATAATATCTAACAACGTCATTGCTTCTGTTAGATCTCGCCATCTCTCAGAATTGCTGCATGATCAAGCTCTTCAATTCAGAAATTCTTCTTTCTGACCACAGCCTTCTATTACTTGATTTCTTAAGCTCCCATTTTACTTAGTGATGTTCTTTTTACAAAGAACACACTCTTGGGTGACTGGGGAGGTGGGGAGTGACTCACTATTTTTAGGTGGCTAATTTTGTTTAGGTGAGTAGAGGACTTAAAACTGGCACCTGAAAGATGTCAGTAACCAAGTCAGACTACCTGATTTCAAGTGCAGCTTACAGAATTGAGGCTACACAGCCAAACCTTCTTAGATGGGAATGAAGACCCCCTCTCCATTTGTTTCTTATTTTGGCTTTTGTTTCTCTTTCAGCGGGACAGATCTCTTTCTCTCCTACTGCACACAGGCTACTTCCAGTGACTAGGGAAGATTATTATTACTACCAGCATCTCAGTCTAGCAATCGTCAGAGGTAAAAGTATTTCCTCCTATCAACGACCAAATAGCAACCCCAGGGAAAAAAATCTGATTGGCCCTGCTTGGGTCACATGCTTATGCCTTGGACCAATAATTGTTGCCAGGCAAATGAAGTAATGTACTTGGTGAGGTTTGAGTCATGTGTTTAGTTTTTGTGGCAAGGGTTCAGAAGGGAGGGAACAGAAGAGTCTACCAAAATGATTAGATAACCCAATTCACCAAGATCACTAATGTCTTTTTCTAAAACAACTTCAGGGGCTGCTTGATCTGTCATTCATGGAATTTCTACCCTATCCTCTTCTCTCTTCCAGAAGGAATTTTTTGTTTACCCATAATTTATGCCATTTTATCCTTTGTCTCTCTTTCAAACTTTCCTTTAGTGTCTAATCATAGAAACTCAGCAACATGACTTCCCAATCCTAAATTATCAAGAAAATACTTGAATTGCCAGCTCTTCTTTTGAAGCTAGGCAGTGACCAACTTTTCCCTATCCCATAATAATCAAAGGAGAGCCACCTGTTCCCTATCCCACACTAATCAAAGGAGAAAGAATGACTTGATAAAGCAGACATTTATTGAGGGTGGCAGAGATTTCAGGTGAAATAGCCGTCATTGTCTTAATCATGATCTTCAGGACTCTATCTCATTCTACTCAACTATGCTTTCTTCCCCAACTTTGATCTGATAGGCATTTCTTTGAGGCTACTGTGAGAATTTGCACTTTCATGATCATTTAGGGGATTGTTAATTTTCTTCCAATGATGAGTTTTTGAGAAATTGAAATTGAAATGGTTTGAATAAAACAAAAATTGCCGAAAATGTTAGTTTTATTAGCCTCCTCTGTGCCATACTTATGCAAAAAAAAAAGTCTCTACAACACATCTATTAGAGAACAATTAGATGACCAGCGAGTTCACATCAATTTATTAAAATTAAATCACTAGGACGTATTAGGAAACAATATTGTCAGCCTCCAGTATTCCCCTCTCCGGGTCCTAAATTGATCACCTTTTAGGGAAAACTGGCTGCTTCATTTTGGATTCTGCCCAAGGCTCTCTTGATATGTAGACATTTCATTTGCATACAAAAGGCACACTGCATGGCTGGATAAACCAACCATCTGGCCTAAGCAATTTATCTGGATTATTACTGAACTGTACAAAACTATGTAAATATATGTTCCTAAAATTCCAATTGCTCCCTTATCCATCTGTCTTACTGCCTTTCCCTTCAGCAACCCTGATTGTAGAAAGGATCATTTGCTTCCTCAACCCCTGACACACAGACACACGGATACATATGCACACATCTTCCTGCTGTATTGACTGTTGCTAGTGAAAGTCGAGTCATAAAGCCAGGTCACTTGTTCCACTGCCAATGTATGCAAGTCAGACGCAGTCAGACTTCGTAGCTGATTAACATGCCTTTTACTACTCTCTAGTTAAATCCCCATCACACAGTCTCATTTTTCTAAATGCTCATTCTAAAATGTTTGCATTCTCTTCCAGTCCTGGATTTCTTATTCTTGAAGGTAATCTATTTTATAAACTCAGCGCTAGGTATACTAATGAATAAATAGTATAGTGCACCTGTGTGTTATTCTTGACATTATAGGTAACTTGATATAGGAACTGATTATATGACGTGAGTTTAGTTTTCTATAATTAAACTGTGGTTGTGTGTCTAAAGTTCTTTTATTTTATTTTTTATTTTTTTTGAGACAGAGTCTCGCTCTGTCGCACAGGCTGGAGTGCAGTGGCACGATCTCAGCTGACTGCAACCTCTGCCTCCTGGGTTCAAGCAATTCTCCTGCCTCAGCCTCCTGAGTAGAGTAGCTGGGATTACAGGCATGCGCCACTACACCCAGCTAATTTTTACATTTTTAGTAGAGACGAGGTTTCACCATGTTAACAAGTCTGGTCTTGAACTCCTGACCTCAAGTGATCCTCCCACCTAGGCCTCCCAAAGTACTGGGATTACAGGCATAAAACACTGCACCTGGCCTAAAGTTCTTAATTAAAGGAATTCTTTAATTATTATTAAGCAAAATGGGATTTTGGAGATTCCAAGAGATAACTTTAATTCACTACTCTATGTCCTTATTAGAAAAAAAAAATATATATATATATACCCAACCTATACAATATAGTGTATTTAGAGCATGGAAGAGCAGAGACTCTGAAGCCAGACGGCCTGAGTTCAAATCCTGACACTTCTACTCAAAAATGTGTGAGTGACTTTGGGCAATTTGCTTACTCTTTCTGTGTTTCTATTTACTCATCTACAGCAATAATTTGTACCTCATCAAATAAAAAAAAAAGCTTAAATAGTTAACATTTGTAAATAGCTTAGAAAATACTACATTTGAAAAACAAACATCCCTAACTCACCTTCCACAAAAAGAAAGCCCACCTGCTTGGTCTTAATCTGTTGGTATATGACTTTATTCCATGCTCAGACTTTATGTGTTGATATATGACTTTATTCCATACTTATTCTTTCATCACAGGTGACACCCCTGAAGTCAATACCCACTTTCTCACCGCAATTCACTGACCCAACTCTTTTTACAGGTAGGTCTGCATTTGAGGAGTTGCATCATCAGTTCGGTTGATTTCAGTAGAGGAATACATTGGAGTTTGGGGTAAAAGTTTTAGCCAATAATAATGAGTAACCATTTGGCTACTTTCTGTCCTTTGTGTATATATCCCACTGCAACGTTGCCCATGGCCAGTGGTAAGTTGAGGATCCAGGACATCTCAGTGTCCAGGCTATGTTCTCTCAGGGACACAACTATTAACACTCCATTTCCATGTCTTCAACTCTCAACTCTATCTGTTACACTACCCACAGAAGTTTGTATTCTACCCATAGTATTCCACCGAAACTGTTTTTCTGAAGTTATTGATGGATAGTCTAATAGTTAAAGCTATCTTTCTTATTTTTTACCACATCATTAGTGTTAGTTCCTTGTTCCTGAGGTTTTATAACACTCTCTTAATTGTTGGAGTGTTTTTCTCATCATTTTTTTTTTTGTCATCTTTATGGGCTCTTCTTTCTGTGCCCCCTACTTAAACCCTTACTTCACTATATGTTGAAATGCCCCTATTTATTCTGCCTTTAATCTCTATGCTTTTGAAACTGCGAATTTAGGTTCAATTTTCTCATTCACTCCCAAATTACGGCCATAGTCCAGTGGTAATTATGCCTGTATCATCTCTTCCCCAGATTACATCATCACAATACTAAATGGTTTCTCTACACCTCTAGTCTCATCCCTTTCAAAACCCTAAAGTCATCTACCTAAACTAATAGTGCTTTCATGGGTCTATATAATCTATAGAAAAATTTCTAAATTGTATAATAGAGTCCACATGACCCTCCACATTCTAGAATCTTTCTACCCCTCAATCTTGCTCTGCAACATTTCTTGCCTTGCGCATTCCTCTCTAACATCACCAAATATGTGGTATGGCTCATAAATAACACATATTGTTTTGTTTGGCTTTATTTTTAAACCTCTTGCTTTTGTATGGCATCTTCTCTGCCTGGAATAACTTTTCAGTGACTTTATCTGCATCCTTTAATAAGATACAGTTTTCACATGTCAATTCCTCCAGCAGCTTCTGATCAGCCTGTCTCTCAAGCCTGGGTTAAATGCCTTCTTTCATTGCTCCCTTGGTATCCATTTTGTGTATTTCGTGGGATATTAATTGAATCTTACTTAAACTATACTCTTTAAAACTTTAGGTGTTCTTTGATGGCAGAAACAATCTGTATATACATATCCTCAGTTCTTCCAAAGCATTTGTCTTTTAAAAGGCACTCCATGATATTTAGTAAATGGATGAATAAATGATTCAATGAATGAATAGTTGCATAGGGGCAGCAAAACTCTCAAGAAATTGACCCTTGAAATATACTCAGTGACCTCCTTCATGAAATTCTAAAACCTTATTCAGTGCAAAGACACAACGCTAGTTATGCTGCCCTCGTGTTTCTTTCATACAGAGACAATGAATCATGCCGAATTACAGCTCTTAAGACCTTACAGCAAATGCACAATGCCCTGTAGGACATTCATCTTTCATACTGCATTGTATTTTTAAATGATAATTGTTGTCATAAATGTTCTTACTCACATTTCAGCTAGTTAAAAATTTTGCCTGCCTCAATAAAATGAAAGATGCCAGATTGTTTACAGATGAATTAATCATGACATTATCTCTGAAACTTTTAAATTACATCAATTACATTGCATTTAGCATCACAAATAACCTGCATATTAAACAAATGGAATCTTTTCTTATATTAATAAAGATGAAATCATTAACTACCACTACTTGAATAGCAATGTGACTGCAGTCAATGGCTCCCAAGACAGAGAAGAAATCTTACTCTGTCACAAAGTATATGCCATCCTTTCAGAGACATCATCAATCTTTATGGAATTTGGGAACATTCGTTTTCTTTAGGACTGTTCATCTATGGATTGATTATACCATTTCCACGTGGTAGGCTGCCTAATGTTGAGAGCTCAGGAGAGCTATGCAGAATAATTCCACATTAAAAAATCCAATGCTTAGGCATCTTTGTGAAGCATAAGACAAGCATGTCTTTTCAGTTTCCAATTTAACTTTTTAGATACTTAAAATATTTGGATTTGGTTGATCCATGTCTTTCAAGCAGTGATTTTCAGATGTCTAAATCAGGTTAGGTAGAGCCTTCAAACATTATGTCCTGTCCTTTTTGTGAATTCTGTATGACTATACAAGAAAGACAGAAATCATTAAATAAAAATTTTGTTAAAATATACTGGTCTCAAAATATTGGCAGGAGTAGCCTTTAATTTATTTTATCAAGTTAATTTTTGTTACCCTTGTGAACCCGAATATCTGAGACAGGTCTCAGTTAATTTAGAAAGTTGATATGGCCAAGGTTGAGGACCTGTGCCTGAGACACAGCCTCAGGAGGTCCTGACAACATGTGCCCAAGGTGGTTGGGGCACAATTTGGTTTTACACATTTTTAGGGAGACATAAGACATCAATCAATGTATATAAGATGTACATTGGTTCCATCCAGCAAGGTGGGACAACTCGAAGCAGAGTTGAAGGAGACAGTAACCATTTCGTGCCTTTTAAAAGGGAAGAGAAAACTGAAAATGGCGAGATGCAATAAAAGTTAAACTTTGGGTTGAAACAATTAAAATCTCTTATAATTTATTGAGTCAATCAATCTTTTAAGAAAATTTCATTGTTTCTAACCAATTCTTAGGACAACAACAACAACAACAACAAAACCATGAAAGCCTTTTAAATACAAACACACATGCACGTGCGCACACACACATGCACATCTTGGATGTTAGCTTTTAATGAAGTTGACTTTTAACCATTGAGGTCCTTTAAATAAAAGCTTTTTAAATCTCATTACCATATTTCAGCTAGGATAAATTGCTGCTATTTCAGAAGTACCAAGTATCAAACCAGGAAGGGCGTGATTTAGGAACCAAATCCAGACTGTTGTGGTGAAAAAAAGAAATCGCAGAACCTTAGCTGTGGAACAGCAGCATGGGAAAACAGCCATTGCTCTTTCAGTTTGGCCTGGCAACCAAACAGTGGCCTTGTTATGTAAATAAAGCCCCTTAAGTAGTCAAAATCAGAAATCTTTCCTTTTTTTCCCTTTTGCTGGTTTTCTCCCCCCATGACACTACCTTTTCTTTTGTCTATGTGTGAATTTAGCCACTTCAGAGGGCTCCTTCCCCATAATTGGAAGCTTTCCTTCAGAGTTGATCAAGTTGGATATAGGGTTGGTCAAACCCAATAGAAAAAACACTGAAACAATAACAAAAACCGAAACAAACCAAAGTTAAGCAAAACAGTTGCATAACTTACACAATTATGGAGTGCTCTAACGGTAAGGAGAAATTAAGACAAGCTGGTTGTTAAGCTTAACTTTAGCAAGACAAACACCAATTCAGTTACTTACCTAGGACTGGATCTCAGGCTGAAGACTGCTCTCTACCATCCTAGATGCAGGAAAAAACTCAAGCTCATTTTCCCTGTTGAATGCCAGCTCAAACTCCATAAAGGAGTTACTTGCCTTCCAAGGTCATGGAAGTAGGAAAACACTTGCCTTCTTTGTGTTGGAAGCAAGTAAAACTCCCCAAAAAAGGAGTTGTACAGCAAAATAAACTTTAGATCGTAATCACATTTTAGGAGATCATGGATTCTCTAGAGGGGGTGCTTCCGGGACTCAGCAAATTGTCCTATTGGTGTTAGCCATAAAGATAGCTCAGGCTAGAACCAAATATTGATAGGAGATTTGTCAAAGGTCAGGGACATCTCCACTCAGAATCCGTTCATGGTTACCAAATGTGAACCTCGAATATCCGAGACAGCTCTCAGTTAATTTAGATCATTCTGAGCAAACTATTGCAAGGACAGAAAACCAAATACCACATGTTCTCACTCACAGGTGGGAACTGAACAATGAGAACACTTGGACGCAGGGTGGGGAACATCACACACTTGGACCTGTCATGGGGTGGTGGATAAGGGGGAGGGATAGCATTAGGAGATATACCTAATGTAAATGACGAGTTAATGGGTGCAGCACACCAACATGGCACATGTATACATATCTAAAAAACCTGCACGTTGTGCACACGTACCCTAGAACTTAATGTATAAAATAAATAAATAAAATGAAACCAAGTAAAACAAAAACAAATAAACAACAAAAAAGAAAGTCCATTTTTCCAAGGTTGCCAACATGTGCCCATGATATAGCCTCAGGAGGTCCTGATGCCATGTGCCCAAGATGGTCAGAGCACAGTTTGGTTTTATGCTTTTTAGGACGATTTGAGACATCAATCAAAATATGTAAGATGTACATTGGTTCTGTCCAGAAAAGCAGGACGACTCGAAGCAGGGAGGGGGCTTCCAGGTGAAAGACAAATAGTTGCATTCTTTTGAGTTTCTGTTTAGCTTTTCCAAAGAAGGCAATCAGATATGCATTTATCTCAGTGAGCAGAGGGATGACTTTGAATAGAATGGGAGGCAGGAGGCCAAGCACAGGGGCTCACACCTGTAATCCCAGCACTCTGGGAGGCCGAAGTGGGCAGACCATGAGGTCAGGAGTTCAAGGCCAGCCTGGCCAACATGGTGAAACCCTGTCTCTACTAAAAATACAAAAAATTAGCTGGGCATGGTGGTGGGTGCCAGTAATTCCAGCTACTCAGGAGACTGAGGCCAGAGAATTGCCTGAATGAGAGGCAGGTTTGCCCTAAGCAGTTCCTAGCTTGACTTCTTCCTTTAGCTTAGTGATTTGGGGGCACAAAGATTTATTTTCTTTTCACACCCTTCACTTATTATAAAATGTTAATAAAATCAAAAGCCCTCCAAAATCAAATTCCTCCTATGATCCCAAAATATAAAGCTAAACTATAAAAAAGACAATTACAACATATAGCTAAAGCTATAAAGGAAAGATCTGGCACCACACCTTCCCTTAAGTGTAGGATTTCTTTGACAGAACATGAAAGAAGCTTCAGTCTTAGGCTCTTGGAAGCTGCTCCTTGGGCTATTCTTTGCAGCCTCCTGCTTTACCTTGCACAAACTTAATGGGTTTCTTAGTAGACAAGAGAAAGGGAATTTAGAACAATTGGCAACCCCAAACACCGCAGAGCTATAATTAAGACTCTGGCAAGAGTAAAAACAAACACTAATTCCCAAACACTCAGGGTGTACCATAGGTGTTCTGGTTTTGTGAGGATAAAAATATGACTTGGATGAATTTAGCCTTGATAGTATCCTATTTTCTCCCATTCACTCAGATGAACTTCTTCTGAAGTCTTTAAGAAAGCAGGCTGTAAGAAATCAAGGAAATAAAATCTAATGTTGGTGCACAGAAAGTCCCTGCTACAATTAAGGTGACCATAGGTGTCAGCTTGCTCAGTTTATACCTGTTTGCTCAGTATTGTAACTGGACGAGCCACAGACAAAACCCTTCAGACACCGAGTTAAAGAAGGAAGGGCTTTATTCGACTAGGAGCATTGGCAAGACTCACGTCTCAAAAACTGAGCTCCCTCAGTGATCAATTCCTGTCCCTCTTAAGGGCTTACAACTCTAAGGGGGTCTGCGTGAGAGGGTGGTGATTGATTGAGCAAGCAGTGGGTTTGTGACTGGGGGCTGCAAGCACTGGTAACTAGAACGGAACAGAACAGGACAGGGATTTTCACAGTGCTTTTCCATACAATGTCTGGAATCTATAGATAACATAACCGGTTAGGTCAGGGGTTGATCTTTAACTACCAGGCCCAGGGCGTGGCACCTGACTGTCTGCCTGTGGATTTCATTTCTGCCTTTTAGTTTTTACTTCTTCTTTCTTTGGAGGCAGAAATTGGGCATAAGACAATATGAGGGGTGGTCTCCCTTAGTATAAATATTGATGGCATCGACTTTGGTTCAAAAGTGTGTCATTTTAGATGATATTCCATGGTCACTTAAGACATAGTCTTTGCTAGTGTAACTGCCTTTGCAAAAATTACAATAATGGCAAAATAATGGCAGTGAAGGAGATCTGATCTGGTTAAACCCCATCTTTCCTTTGGCCTTCAAGTTGCCTTTAATTATTCTTGGGCTTAGGCCAAGGTAACTTTGGGAGACATTTAGTTTATAGTTTAAATGATGATAACCCTTCCCCAAAACTCAACCACCTTTGTAAAGTTAATGAGACACCACCAGGCTAGGTGGATGGAGAAGACTGAATTCTGCTAAGGTGTAGACATAAACAGTTGCCAGCCATTATATACAAGAGGTCACAAGATATGCAACTTCCCCAATTATTCCTGCAGATAATGTCACCATTGTGGAACATAAAATTAGCCTTTTGAGATATCTTTTCAGGTTTTTGTTGCATGTCGGAACACCAATGGCTCCACCTGGACCCACCAACTCCTCCTGTAGACCCACAGAGAAGTGACTCAGCATGCAAGAGGACCATTTCCCACATGGATATGCCTCCAATCAATTAGCAGCAAGCACACATTGCCTAAACCCCCAAACCCCTTCCCCTAAAATACCTTGGAAAAATCCTAGCCCTCACATTCTCTGGGAGACTAATCTGATTGAAAATAAAACTCTGGTCTCCTTTTCAGCTGCCTCTGCAAATTAAACACTTCATTGCAATTCCCCTGCCATGATAAATTGACTCTATCTGGACAGTAGGCAAGAACCCATTGGGCAGTTACACTAGAGCAGCAATAACACCCACTAGAATACCCATGATAACAGGCATGATGCAGATGTAACAGCTAAAACCAAGGTCTCCTCAAGGTTACCCTTTAGCAATGTTACCTATAGCAACAAGGACAATAGTAGGAGCATTAAAGTATAGAGTTGAGATCAACACTAGTGGCTCCTGAAGGCAGTCTTTCCAGGGCCCTGATGTAGGAAAGCCTGGATCATGCCACAGGAGGAGGAATAAGAGTAAGAGATGTTGCCAACTCACTTGTGCACTGGTGAGGGCTGGAAGACTAGAGACTAATTTAAATAGCATGTAGGTCATGGCTGGTATCTGAGAGGGAGAGAGCCTTTCCAAGGTTTATCTTTATCAGTATTTTAGATTTTGAGCATGTGAATCTAGATATATTCAGGAATGAGAATGACATTCAAATGATATTAAAAACAGTATGCAGAAAATCTAGATGTAAAGAAGAAAAAAATGGTTAAGTATGTCATAGTATATTTTCATTCCAAATATTATACAAAGTAAAATTATTTTGTAAACATTATGACATGAGGTTCTAGTTCAAGAAGGCTGACTAGAGACATCAGATACCAGTTGTCATAAGAGGAACCAAGATTACTTACTTATAATCACAACTGAAATAGCTTATCAAAGGGAAAGTGTTAGAACCTAGTGGAGAACTCCCAGAAAGAAGCTGGGGTATAGAAAAAGAGAAAAGCAAAAGACTGGCAGAAATCAGCTGGGAACCCCAAGCAACTGGTATTTCATCAGAAAGATAGGTGGAAATGTTTTGGCTTCCCTCATCCCTGTGGCAGACCTCTGATATCTGAACTCTCAGATAGCTCCTCTATCTTTGTGAGCCCAAACACTGGTATAGGCTGGTATAGACAGCAAATTGGTGACTTTTTGAGGGCATTATCAGACTACCAACTCACTACAGCTTACTCACCCTTCCTCTAACTTGAGCAGTGGTGACCCGGCACCATACTTGTGGTGAAGCTATCAGATAACTGTGTCTTACCCAGGGAATATCAGCCCTTGTGTCTCCACATCACGGGAACCCCTGCAGACACTCCCCAGTGCCTGCTCAGATTCTGTCAGCTGCAAAGGACTGGCTGGACCTAGGGGAGTTGCAGAATTTCCAGGGGTCTATCCCCTGGGCGGGGGAGTCTATCCCTGGGGAGGAAGTGTTGCTCCTAAAAGAAGGGAAAGCACAGCTCATGAAGGGAGCACTTCTTGGGACAAAGAAAATGAGATCATGTGCTTTTCAGTGCCTAAATGTTTCCCATTTGTGAGCTGTAATGATGGTCCTGCTTCCAGCAGAGATACAGGTGCTGTGGTTGGCTCTGCAAGGGAGGACTGTAGTTCCATTCCAGTGGCCAAGCAGCGTCCATGCTCAGGCCCAGGCATAGAGAGGAGTACTTCTACTCTTCCTCTGCTCACTGCTACAAACACAGCTGTGGCCACTCCCATAGGAAGCTGGCACAAGCATGCTGGGGGACAGCCTTTCTGAGGTAATTAGGGGTGACTGCATTCCCACCGGCAGTGTTCACACTAGGCCCAGAGTTATGTGAAAGGTGGGGAACTGTTCCCTCTTTACACAGAGCACCAGCATTCCTGTAGTGGAGAGCTAGAGGTTTTTGTGTCTGGGGCTGAGGGAGCAGTTTCTGCACCACAGCCATTTTGACAGTGAGTTTACAAGGCAGGTGTCTTTTATGGCCCTTAGCAACATTGCAGACCAGATACGGACAGGAGTATCTGACAGAACTGTGTGTCCTGAGTACCAGGACAAGGGTGTGACAGGGAAATGGGTCATGCTCCTGCCTGTCCAGGCAATAGAGCTGGAGCAACCCCACTCCCACACTCTGGGGATATCCCAGCACATTTCACCGTAAGCTTCCCTAGCACCTCTGTCAAGGCTGGTGCTTGTGCTTGCCATTGGGGGATCCAAGGGTGAGCTTGCCCAGTCCAGCTCCAACTAGCTTCATCCCCTTCTGTGGAGCTGAATGGGGAGCCTAGGCCACTGAGCATTCCACAGACCAACCCATTGCCTGAGCCAACAAAGAGCTTCTCCATGTGAACAAAGAACGAGCATCAATCCTTCCGCTACCACCGCACTTGGTTCTTACATGAAAGAACCACCTACTGACTTGGAGGTTAAACTACACAACCCAATACTAAATCTCCTGACACAAGTGCACAGTGCATGGGAACATGATAAGAAGCTTCTGGAGACCTCCACCATTCTGACCTTGCAGGAGGCCATGAGCCTGCTCACATGCCTCAGTACATTGCTACTACAACCAGCATTTGAGAAATTCACCACATTAAGGATATCTACAACCAAGACTCTACTCCAACCAGCATTTGAGAAATTCACCACATTAAGGATATCTACAACCAAGACTCTACATACAGAATCTTTACCACAGAAAGCACTCAGAACCAAAGCCAAGTGACCCTATGTAACATACATTATAGTCACATCCTCAAGGGAAGAAAAAAGTTCCATCCAAATAAAAAATTCAAAAATAAGAAGGAGAAATAATTTCTCCCTATGAGAAGGAACCAGAGAAACAATTCTGGAATTATGAAAAAACAGAGTGTTATGACACCCCTGAAGGATCACACTAATTCTTTAGCAAAAAATCCTAACGAAAATCAAATCTTTGAAATATCAGATAAATAATTCAAAATATTGATTTTAAAGAAGCTCAATAAGATTCAAGAGTAAGCTAATAAAAAAATACAAAGATATCAGAAAATCATTTCAGGAAAATGGTCAAAAATTTGCCAAAGCGATAGATATTTTTTAAAAAGACAACTTCTGGAAATAAAAAGTTCATTGAGGGAATTAAAAAACACAGTAAAAAGCTTTAACAATTCACTAAACCAAACAGAAGAATCTCATAGCCACCATGGAATACTACTGAGCCATAAAAAATTTGAAAGTATGCTACAATTATGTGTTTTGCAGGAACATGGATGGAACTAGTTAATGAAAACAGCTGAGAAACAGAAAATCAAATACCAAGTTCTCACTTATAAGTGGGAGCTAAATAGCATGCACATGGACAGAGAGAGTGGAATAGGCATTGAATACTTGGGAAGGTGGGAGGGTTAGAGGAGAGTAAGAAATAAGAAATTACCTAATGGGTACAGTGTACACTATCAGGGTGATGGTTACATTAAAAGCACAGACTTCGCCACTATGGAAAACATCCAGACCACACCACTATGCAAAACATCCAGACCACAAAACTGCACTTGTGCTCTCTAAATCAATTTTTTAAAAATATTGTGAAATTACATAGAAAAATAGTTACAATGGTAAGTGTATAAAATATTTTACATGTGCATATGAATAATATCACTATGGCTATATTAAAATGTATGCATGGAAAAGCTGGAAAAACATTAAAGAAATGTAACTAATGATTATCTTTTAGTAGTAAGAGTATGGGTGGAATTTCCCTAAAATTTACTTTTTTGCATTTTCCTAATTTTCTTGAATAATCTATACAGTTTCCGTAATGTAAACTTCCAAAATGAATCTTCTACTTTGTTTGCTGTGCATTTATTGAATAAAACTCAAAGAAGCAATAAGCAGATTTCCGTCCAGGTTCTGTCTTCTTAAAACTCTAAAAGGATTTTTTTTCAATAAAGGACATTTCTCTATTCCATTATTTTTTTTCCACTATCTTCCTTCTCAGAAAAAGTTCTCCAAAGAATTGTCCTACACCATGTCTGTATTTTATCATCTGCTTCCTGCTTCTGGACCTGCTTAAATCTGACTTCTCTCTTCTTCTACCCTTGTATGGTCATGAGTTACTTCAGCGTCACTAAATCCCATGAACACTTTTTCAGTACTATCACTTGATCTGTCTCTTCTCCTTGAAACATGGATTTCATTAAGTTTCCATGACACCACACTTATAATTTTCTCATACTTTGGTGTTTGGCACCTTTTAGTCTTACGTGCCAGCTTAACCTTTTTTTGTCTAAACTTCAAATAGGCAAAAATTAAATGGCCAGTCACAGACTCTTCTCTCACCCTATACTGTTGCCGAGATTACAGTATCTGTCTCCATCACTTTAGTTATCATAATTAGGTTGGAAATTCATGTATTTATATTCCTGACATAGTTCTCTAACCTCATTTGCAAATACTCAACTGTCTACTCAACACATCCACTAAAATGCTATTTAGGTACTGCGTCACAATATGCAAACTGAAATAATGTCTTGGCCCCCTTCTAATAAGCTCCATCCCTGATGTCCTTTATATTGCCAAATGATATAGTCATCCACCCAGTTGCTTAATCAAAAAATCAGCAGGTTATATTTGTTGTCTCCATCTCATCTTTGAATTTATTCTAGCACCAAGTCCTGTTGATTATATGTCACAAATAAATCTTCAATTTGGCCACCTGTCTGCATCTGCCTTGTTGAAACCAAAGATAGTTCTTATGCTCACAACCAAAACCATCTCCTAATCCTCATGACGTGTCACAAGATCAATTTCATGGATCAGCATTTCAAAAATAAAATAAAGTAGAATGGAATAATATACAAGAGAAGAATAGCAAAGAGGAGAGAATATTGTATAAATTGTTAAGCATTTTTATAAAAATTTTGTTTTAGCTGCAAGTGTGCTATGTGCTACATGCGGTTTGTTGTAAAAACTGTTGTTATTTATGAGCATTAACAACAGACTAGAAAAACACTGTCCTAACTACTATGCTTCTGTGTAATCTGTTCTTTAAATTTCCAAAAACGCTATGAGAATAATCTTTAACAATTGCAGATCTGATTATGCCATTGTCCCATATAAACAGTACTTTCCTAGTGCCTTTTGAATAAAATCCAAAGCCCTAATCATGTCAATTTAAATTCTGCACTATCAGGCATCTTCCTTTCTCTGAAACTTGCAGGACACTGTCCCTCACTTTCAATAATTGAGGAATATTGATCATCTTTGTGTTCCGGCCTCTGTATCCTCTGGCCTCTGGTCTTATATTCTGTACTCTCTTTGAGATCTATACACGTTTATCCTTCAACTCTCAAGATCTTCCAATTATTCAAATCTCAGCTTCCACGTCACTTTCTCCTGAAAGTTTTGCCGAATTTATCCAGATTCTTTCTCCTGTTTTGTGTTCTAGTGATCTGCTGCTCTTAATGTTGGTAAACTTAATATGTAATCAGCCTTCACTCTGTACACAGCAACTGACTTCCTTGAGGACTGTGAGTTTTCCCTGGAGAGTGGTTACTATCTTGTTTGCTAGACCAAGTGCTCAGCATAGTCTCTGCCTTGTAGTGAGCAGTCAGTAAGTATACACTGAATAAATAAATGAGCTTCATGAAAAATATAGAAGCCACCAGAAGAAACTGTTTGTATTTCCCATCATAAAATCTACAAAAATTACACTTATCCACACCCTTTTTTTTTCCTTTCAGAGTATGTGTATTTGTGT
Source organism: Colobus angolensis palliatus (assembly GCF_000951035.1). NCBI lineage: Eukaryota > Metazoa > Chordata > Mammalia > Primates > Cercopithecidae > Colobus > Colobus angolensis. The sequence continues at coordinate 3,990,636 of NW_012114400.1, read as the reverse complement.
ATCCCTTTTCTCATCTAAGGTAATCATGCAGTGTGGTGAATCCCATCACTATCTCCCTCTGAGATAACTCACTCTATTGATTATACTCTTCATCTCATTTGTATTCATCCCTTCCATTACTCCTGGATCTTTCCGGTTAGATTTTATACATGTTTATAATACTTCCGTCTTAAAACAATCAAATAAATGAACAAAACTCTTGAAACTCTAAATCTCCTTTCAACTACCAATCAATACTAATTTTAAGAGCTCTGCTGAAAGGGGAGACTTGCACAATTGCAGAAAGCTGATTTGGGAGGGGATTTCAGAAAGCTGCAATGAATAAAGAGAAAAGGAAAAAAGGTCAGCATAGGAGCACTGTATCGTGGTCATCACGGTGGGACCTTCTAAAAGAAAAGAGACTATCTTTCAGAATTGTGTGCCTGAAGAATGGCATGCTGGGAGCATTTGTCCACTAGCTCCTCCGACCCAGAGATTAAGAGTTTTTAATCTCATCACTGAACTGCAGAGCCATGCCCATTCACTCAGCAGCAGAGTAGGTTCTCAAACAAAAGCAGAACAACTCACAGCATGCCCTTTGGGACTCTGCTATTTGTCCTCCCAATGTGTTTTAATCTGAACTCATGACGTGTCACCCTACTGGCATTGCTGTCAACACTGGCAACTTGTGAGGGATAGACAGAGTGATATCAATGCACCAGCACCAAACATCACAGTTCAATCAATGGCAGCACATGGTGCAGAAAAGCAGTAGTTTAGGAGACGATATGGTGATCCAGTCTTGATTTTCCCTGACCTTCAACAGTATTTGGCTCAGTTGCCCACGTACTTCTCAAAACACTACCTTTCTTTTTTTTTTTTTTTTCATGAAATGATTTTCCTTGTTTTCCTGAAATTCCATTGTGGCTTTCTCAGTCTCCTACGTAGATTTCTGTTACTTTAAACATTGAGGTTTCTTAGGATTAGGACCTAGACTCTGCTCTTCACATTTCATTCTTTCATTTTTAATGCTGTCTCATTGTTCTATAACTCTATTATCTTTTTTACAAGTACTTGTTTAATGTCTGCCTATTTCACAAGATTGTTATTTCCAAAGCACCATATTTTTCTCAACGCCATCATAAAGCACAAAAGAGAAATACATTACATCTAATTAATCAGGAGTCCATGGTTTTCGGCCCTACTACCCTCTGGACCTGCCCAATTGTTCTCCCATGCACAGTTGCCTGTCCTTGTAGAAACTAACCACAGGGAAAATAGGGCAGGCCTATGATTATTCAGCAGCTTAAATCACTATTCTCAGCAGAGTGCCAAAAGCCATTTAAAGCCCAGCTTCAGAAAAAGTTTCAAACACTATTTGGCTCATCACAGTGATATTTACTCATAAAATAACCCTGTCTTCAATCATCAGCAAGTAGCAAAGTGTGATTAAAGCATCATTGGCTGGATTTTTGGTTATGGAAAAGACGGAACAAGTCCACTTTTTAAGAAAGTGCAAACAATATAATAAAAGTATTAGATGGTTTCTGAGGGAAAAAAAAAGTTTTTTCCGGTTCAGCTTTTATGCATTATAAACAGGTAAAGGAAACCCATCTAGGACTTGGAAATGCTGATGAAGCAAAATTGCTAGTCAGTTAGGAAGCAAACCGTTCCTTCAAAAGAAAAACACCTCTTGTAACACTTCCTTTTATGTGATAAATAGTTTGCGGTGGTTATAGGGGAAGTGATGCTTACTAGGTAAAAAATTAGTTATATTCAAATGTGCATGTGTCATGGGGGAATGGACTGAAGATTTTCGTGAACCAATGTAATATTTTGAAGAGCATACAGGAAGACATATGTAAGTATAAATTTTGAATATTTACTGAGGGAGTTTATTATCTCTAACCAATTTGGAATATTATATTTAATTATCTAGGTAAAGCAAAGAACTCAAAGCCACCAATAGATTATTGGTGTATATGAATGCAGAGTCTAAAAATAGCTAAGCCATCATAAATATTGTTGTCATGATTTATTAATTTAAAGTACTAATGAGTCATTAAAACTCTTCTAACTAGCCTCTGTTATCAATCAACAAATATTTACTGAACAGTTATTAGGTATCTTCATGCTCCCACTTTGCTATAGAACAGCATAGAAAGGAAAAGACAACAAGAACCAATTAATTCTATATAGGAGACTAATCTAAAATTTTGAATTGTTTGCCTTGGGTATGGACATTGATCTTAGAAAGGACAATTTAAAAGACCAAATTGCTTTACAATTTACTGCAGATATTCACAAACAAACAAAGCTGCTAATTAATGCAGTAGCCATGCAACAAATAAAAGGGATTGGGCATGGTGTGAAAAACAGAATAAACAAATATTCTGTGCTTCTGAAGAAAAATCTATTTCTGGAGGAATCTACCATTGTTTTGGTATTACCTTTGCTCTGACAAAAATGATGAGATTTTCTCTCCTAATTTACGTTTATTTTTCTTTCTTCTTTTTTTTTTTTGTCAGACAAGATTTCTCTCTGTCACCCAGGCTTGCATGCAGTGGCATGATCATGGCTCACCACAGCCTCAACCTCCTGGGTTCAAGCAACCCTCCCATCTCAGCCTCCCAAGTAGCTGGAGCTACCAGTAGGTGCTACCACACCCAACTATTTGTTTTTACTTTTCACAGAGACAGGGTCTTGCTATGTTGCCCAGGCTGGTCTCAAATTCTAGTCTCAAGTGGTCCCCCTGCCTTGGCTCCCCAAAGTGCTAGAATTGTAGATGGAAGCCATTGTGCTCAGCCAAGTTTCATTTCTTAACTAGGCTAATTCAAGCTGACTTTTGTTTCAAGTGACATGAGGATAAGCATTTTAATATATAATGATCCCAAGCATGTGATTAAAGTGTCAACATTTTTATACTAAATTTTTCCCAAAAAAAATACCTTTTCATCAAAACATTTATTTTCTTTATAGATAGACTATTTCCTTACATTCAAAAGTAAAGGATATTATGATTTGGCAGAATATTTGGTGAAAACAGTAGTTAATTAACATCTACCCTATCCATGTAAAAGTGTTAAATAAATATAAATATCCTCTGAAAAGGCACAAACTTTTATGATTTAAAAATGTTTCATAAATAAATAGTTCATCTCTATGTTATTTCATCTTCATATTGTTATAAAAAACTGTCTGAGATTGGGTGATATATAAAGGATAGAGGTTAAATTGACTCACAGTTCAGCATGGCTGGAGAGGTCACAGGAGACTTACAATCATGGCAGAAGGCAAAGGGGAAGCAAGACATCTTCCTCCCAAGGAGGCAGGAAGAAGAAGTGCTTAGTGAAGCGAAAGAGACCCTTATAAAACCTTCAGATCTCATGAGAATTCACTCACTATCAAGAGGACAGCATGGGGAAGACTGCCCCCATGTTTAATTACCTCTACCTGGTCTCTCCCTTGACACGTGGGGATTATGGGGGTTACAATTCAAGATGAGATTTTGGGTGGAGATACATTCAAACTATATTAATCTCCTTAATAATTGCTACATAGATTATAAAACATCCCAATCTCCAAAATATATTTCAATCAACACAATTACCAAATTACCAAAATAATTGAAAAGTCAAATTTTCAATATGAATCTTTATGTACCAGTGCCAGAAGTTTGAGCATGTTTCTTTTAATTGTGAATAAGTGGAATTGGAATTGTAATTAGGGTTGCATGGTAAGACAGTGCTCATGGTAAGACAACTAAAATGGGAAAAAAACATAAGGCATGAGGTTTTCTCAGTCTCTTCATAGATCATTTGCCTTTCAGTGCCCCAAGTGAGAAAGGAAAAGCTATAATGGTGTATCATCGCTGTGATGTGATGGTCTTTGGAAGTGTGAATATAGCTAAACTATAGACTGCAATAATCAATCAAATACAAATCCAGGTGTTGCAGAAAGGTTTTTTTGTAGCTGTGATTAAAGTTCATAATCAATTGACTTTAAGGGAGACCATTCTTGATAATGTGAATACACCTTACTCAGTCAGGTGTAAGGCCTTAAAAGCATTACTAAGGTTTTCCCAAAGGAGAAGAAATGTGAGCAGGACTTTCCCCCGTCACACCACCATGGCCAAGTGTTCTAGCCTGCCCTATGAATTTCAAACTTGCATCTCCAACTCCCACAAAAGATTAAGCCAATTCTTTGCAAAAATATTTTAATGTGTATCTCCTACTGATTCTGCTTCTCTGGTTGAACGCTGACAACTCCCCATCATCTTGGTTGTAGAGGAAGAGGCCAGACACTTCAATGTAAAGAAGCCACAATCAGGTGGTTTCTATGGGCCTTGACATAATTAAAATAAGCCATATTCTACCTCCTCAAATCGTGCTTCAAGCTTAGCTTTAATCTTTGAAACTATTCAAGGAGAAAGAACACTAGAAAAAAGCTGAAAAAAATAGCCTAGATAATGTATAATAATTTTTTAAGTTATCTTGAGTAGAAAACTAGAGAGCTTTTCTGAAAAATCTTTCTGACTAATGTCTCTATAGAGTTCTGTACATTTTACTCACTCATAGATAAAAAGTAACCTATCGGGCCCTGGGAAGAAGAAAGGTAATTCTCCTGAACCTAGGTCAATAAATTCCTAAACACCTTTTCATTTTATAAAGCGTAGGTGAACTCCCATATTAAAAGGGACTATTTGTATCCAATAATAAAATTCTTTTAAATAAACTATTTCTCTATTGCTGTCTTCATTTATACTTAAATTGATTTTTTAGATGCACATATATATCTATATGAATATACATATGGTACAAGGAACATGGCTGTGCTTTGGTCAAGGATAGGCCGAGGTAGGATGTTTACGTCAGCGACTTTAGAGCACAGACCTATAACTCCACTTGTTATCACAGCCATGAAGCCATAACACGGGAAGGCTATACACCAGTATTGTCTGTAAAAGTTATAATTGCCATTTTAACATTGTGTAGGTACGCTGGTGCCCACAGAAAGAGAGTCAGAGGTGTCTGTCTTTGCAGACAGACAGAAGGGAGCCAGGATACAGCTCAGCTCATTCGTGCCTAGAGAGAGAGAGCTAAGCTGCTGATCCTGAAGGCAAGAGAGAACCAGACACACAGTTGTGTATGGGGGCCGCCGGATTAAACAGCCAGGACAGGGTGAACAATGTGAGAAAAAGCTGTTGATGAGAGCTGCTGCTGAATAAAATCATTTTTCACTGCCTACAGCCCCTAGAGTGTTCTTTCTGCACATTCACCCACTTCCTCCAGACCTCAGGATGGGCTGGAACCTAACCCCAAGCATCACAATTGGCATAGTCGTGAACCTGACATATGGTTATGCAATTTGGCACATATATGGATTTGAGAAAGTATGCTAGGGTTAAGAATTGTGTGCTTCATCATGATTATGTGTTCCATCATAAAACCTATGACCAAAAAATAGATAGTAAACTGATTTACACATATGAAATTATTTGAAGTCTCATTGCACCTGTCTTATAATATCCCCTTCTCAAGACTAATGATATGAAAATTCAGGATTAAAGATCAAAACCCATAAATCATAAAGAAAATGACACCTGTTTTTTTTCTTAAAAATCATTTTCCAGTATAATAGTGGACTGGATCAATCCATCATGGCTGAAGCTAAATACAACATTAGTTTCCAAAGATATGCACAGTGTTAGTACTCTGCAAAAGCTCATTAATTTTCTTCAGGTATTTGAGAATACAATCATCAATGGTGTAATAAGTGAAAGGAATTTACTAGAACATCTTGATTTTTATTTTAATGAGGAGAAAAGGTAAAGTATGTAGGTATTCCACCAATTGGTTTCACATACACCTCCAACTTAGGAATGTTATTGTATTTGTTATAAAAAGACAAGTTTTGTAACTAAGCAACATTTTCGAAAGAAACTATTATGATTAGGATCTGAAGTCCCTGAACTATGTAAGTGTAACTAACATATTTGAAGTATAGAATAAGTAATTTCAGCCTGAGTTTGTAGCCTGGGAAATAGGGATCTCAATTTTCAAACAGGGGAAAGAGGAGGAGGAGAAAAAGAAAAGCTGAGAGAGAAAAGAAAGGAGATAAAGAATGGGGTGGAGGAGAAGTGCATTCCTGTTTCTAAATGTCGTCGTTACCTTAAGAAACATTTTTAAAGTTACTTTTGATTTCTATTCCTGCCTTTTTTCTAACCCCTTGGTCCATTTTCTCAAGTATCTAAGTAACTCACCTGCTCTAATCAGCACTATCCAAAGCCCACTCCAAGATTTCTTCCTAAATCCTAAGGTCATGCAATTTTAAAAGATAAGGCCTACTAGATTCTTAAAATCAGTGACTTTAAAACGATCACAGTGACTTTAAAATCATTGGAAGTTTAAGAAAAGAATGATAAAACTTTTTTTTTGTATAGAAGAAAATATCCAGATATTAAGTTGGTGCAGCCCATAAGCCATTTATTTATTCATTCACTTCATTTATTCAATAAACATCTAAATGCTTCTTGCCTTGAAAGACACTACCTAATGTTAGTTTCGCTAACATATTCCTTCTCTTTTCAGTGTCTTGCCTTCTCTTACTGTGGAACCTCACAGACTCTCTTAAAATTTCTCAGTTTTAATGTTTAGTTTTTTGCTTGTTTCTACAAAGGCCCATATGTCAGTAAAAGCAGAGGCTCCTTCTGATAGAAGTAGATGAGGTGCAGCGATTTGTACAGAGGGTCAGGAAGAACCTCATCTGTTACCCTCCATTAATGTATACTCCTGGCAAATCGACTAGGTCAGAAGACTTACATAACAATTTAATTTGCTGGTTAATCAAGTGGACAAAAGAACTGGCTGGATATTTAAAACTCTGAAGAAAAAGCACATTAATTACCTCAGAGAACTCTCTGTCAAAGAACTAATCATTCCTAAACCATATTGAGCTCATTGTGCCCCAATATTTTTGGCACTCAAGAGACAGAGACCTCTGCTCCTCATGAGTCCTGTGTTTGACAGAGACATTTTCCGTGAAATAAATGACATTTATTAACTAATGATGACTTTATCGCTTATTAATCAAAAACATCTACAACTGCTAATCAGAATTTCTGATAGGGTATTTGCAATCAGATTCCGCATAGCCAAAATTACAAGAAATTGCACTAGGCCCAGATACAGGTTTTTCTTACAAGAAACAATTGTATTGATTGTAATAGTCTAATGTTAGAGGTGTATTTATTCAAAAAATTCAAATTACACTCAATTTCAAAAAATTATTTAGAGAGATAAAGTCATACTTTATAATAAATGATTATATTATTTCAAGCATTAAATTCACAAATTTACCATGACAATATTTTTTTTTCCAGTTATGTGGAGTAAGAATGAACAAAAATCATTTAAAAAACAGATATGGCTTAGCAAATGTTCTTCCAGGCTTTCTAATTATGTGCTATTCTTTCTTTACAGTACTGCAGAAAATTCAAGTGTTGTAAAAAGTACCTCATCAGTTGCTTGATTGGAAGAACTAATTTAGACTGAACAGGAATGTGCTTTCAGAAAAGGAGAAATGACCTTGTACAGCATACGTGTACCTACTTATTTACTTTGAAGAGTTTCTAAGTAATTTTCAATTATCATATGATCAATCCTATATACATTTCTGTTTGTTTTATCCAATCATATTCATTCACAGAACCTATATTGTTGAGGATGATGAAATTACACAAACTTTCAAAATGTAATAATGTATTACACAATGTTTAATATCATGAAAATGAGCAACTTCATGCATTAACATATATTCATTCTACAAATAACTTGGAGTGTCTACCAAGTGTCAGACACTGAGAAAATTATACCAACTAACACAGACACATCTCCATCCTACTCGAGCTTAGAGAATTGGCTTCATTACAAAAGCTGGCACTGACATTTTAAGTGTTGTGTTTCAGACACTGTCTACACAATTAAATGTACTAACTACAATTAATTTACTTTTTCAGTAAATTACCCAATAACACTGGCTGACTCTACCTCAAAATTATTTAAATTCTATCGTCTGTGGCAACATGGGTGAACTTGAAAAACATTATGTTACATGAAGTATACCAGGCACAGAAATAAATACAAACATTGTATGATCTCACTTGTATGTGGAATCTAAAAGAGTAGTTTCATAGAAATAGAGAGTAGAACAGTGGTTTTTGGAGATTCAGGAGGATAGCAATGATGGAAGATTGGGAGATGTTGGTCAACGGGTGCAAATTTAGACAGACAGGAAGAAAAGGTTCTGCTGTTCTATAACACAGGAGGGTGACTACGCGTATACCAATGTAGTGTATATTTCAAGATAGCTAGAAGAGGTTTTGAATGTTATCACTACAAAGAAAAAATAAATGTTTAAAGTGATGGATGTGGTTATTACCCTGATTTGATTATTATACAATGTATACATCCACTGAAATATCATACTGTATATAAATATGAGCAATTATTATGTGTCAATTATAAATGTAAACAATTAACTAATAAAAAGCATTTAAGAAGATACCATAATTTATCTTAACAAAAAATTTTTTAAAAAAGAAAGAGCAGTAAATATTATTAATTTAGAGATATAATACTTATACATAAATACCAGCAACTGAACCAAATTTCTACAATCATGACTTAAAATTAAGTTGTTGAATATTTTTAACATAGAATGATCAAATACACTGACATTAAGAAAGTTTCAGAAGAACTTCAAGGCAGAAAATGTATTGCTTTTTTTGCTTACCTTTCAATCAGCTTGGAATTAACAGAGACCTGTCATTCACTACCTCTTGCCGGAATTGTTTACATAAACCAGTCTATTTATTTAAACATTTTTCTTCTGAATTGCAATATTTTTATCTTTAATTTTATCTTAAACTACTAGCACTTTATTTTCCTTTAAAAATTAAATCCTGTTCCTGCTAAGATATATTTGTAAAATTTTTTAAATCTTTATAAGTAATGACAAAAATTCTTATCCTAAAATGTAAGATTGAGAACAGTCTCACCACAACCTAACTTTCTCTTAATCTCAGCATTTCCCCTCCTCAGAGATCATGTAGAAGACTAGAATAGCCTGGTCTCAAAGACAGAGGATTTGTTCTATTTCTGATTGTGCCACTGAATTTTTGAATAAACTTTCTCCTCTTCCTCCTCCCACTCGTGTCCTTCCTTTCTTCTTCATCCTTTTATCACCATTACCATTTCAAATGAAATCTATGATTTAACTCTTCACAGTGAAGACGTATAAACTGAGTTTTATTTTTGGATGTTTGCTAAGATATTAGCGTCTAGAGTCCTGCTTGCTTTTCTGTCCACTTTCTTCCTAGTCCTCTCTGACATATCTTCAGGAAAATCTTAGGGCCTGCTGAAGAAAACTCTAGGACTAGATGAATCTCTTCTATCCCATCTAGCAACATTTCTCCTTCTCTTTTCTAAAACAAGTTTATTAATGATTCTGCTAGCTTCCTACTTCCTTCATTAAATCTATCTCATAAGATGTAATTCAAAGTTATTCTTCTTTATTAAATCAACACACTCTCTGTTATATTTTACTATGCAGCCTTTTTCAAAGTGTCTTTAGGAAACTGTTAGATATTGATAGTTGTTAGGAAAAAATTAAATGAGAGAGAAAAAAAGAGAGGCAGAAAAAGTGTGACCAATCTATGTCAAATTAGTATGGGAACAACTGGTATGAACAAGATTTACCTGGGATCTTTACTACAGAAACTCTCAAATATTTTATATTGTGTTTAGGATTCTATATGATGAAGATTTATATGGACTTCTTTATGTGCCTCATCATATCTCATTGTTCATTCCGCTGCTTTTCATGCTTTGAATGCCCTGGACGCAGTCTTCTTGATAAGACACCATTCTATTTTCAGTAACGAAGTGGTGAATGTGAGACAAGCTATGCGTCCTTTAAATATTTTCACTCTTAATTATCCACAACTTTTATATATGTGTGTGTGGCAACCTAAGAAAAATTCTCAGAGTTAGAGGTAACTTAGCACATCACAGCAAGGTTAGAAATCTAAAATATAATATTAGAAATCCCTGTTCTAACAGCTTGTCAATGCTGCTCATCTCTGGGAATTATTTAAAGGCTTCTATAAGAGATTAAAGCACATTTTCAAAAATTCCTTCCACTAAAAGGTGAAGTCTTATTTACTTCTCCTGGAATCTGGGTTGGCCTTATTTGCCTATAGCTTGCTTTATCTATAGCAAAATGAAGCTATTCTAGTTATGGGCTAGCCTTTTATAAGGGGCCTGGATGCTTCCACCTTTTATCTTTGAGCCCTAGGACCCCACGTAAGAATTCCAACTACTGTGATGTGAGGATTCCCTTGTCACACAGAGAGAGCTAACACACAGGTTCTCAATTGGCAACTCCAGCTAAGCAATGAGCCAATAGGGAGTGTCCATGGTCAGCCCAGCCCGTCCTTCAGACGACTTCAGTCCCAGCTGCTATCTGTCCATAAACACTTGAGAGATCCCAGGTGAAACTACCTAGCTAAAAGCAGGCATACCACAAAACCATGAGAGGTAATGAGTTGTGGTTTGAAGCTACTGAGTTTTGGGGTGACTTGTTTAACAGCAATAGATAAATGGAATAGCTATTAATACTTCTCTCCACTCTAATAGCACCTCACTATTATATAATCATACGTTAACCAACACCTTTTATAACCCTTGCATTTGTATTCCCATTTTTTCAGTAGGTATATTTTTGTACAATCATGTAGTTCAGAGGAACGAATATCCATCGTTTATGGAGTAGTTCTTTCAAATAAGGAATTCAAGAAATCCAAACACGTAAGAGGCAAAGTAGAGCAATCACAGACTCTATAAATTAAAGTAACAGCTACAAAGCTCATATACACGTATGTTCTCACAAGAGTTGCTATTGCATTTGTAGTCTCACATGCATAGATTTTAGTTGCTCTCAGTCACGTCCATTTTAAAAACAAAGGATCTTAACAATACTTTCAGAATGTGAAAAACATTAAAAGTGAAATACAAAAACGGTTCTCTTGGTCCAAAGTATTAGAGTGCATTTCAGAAGTCAGCAATATTTCTAACACAAAATTTTTACCAGAGTTTTTATAAGCAGATAAATGAATAATAGTATAAAATAGATAAAACTATAGAATACTACACATGGATTAAAGTTTTAGATCCTTAACACTTTAGGAGAATGAGAGGTATTATACATAAACTAAATCATAAAAGAATAATTGATTTCATGTAGAAATCTTCTAGTCTATGATCAGCATTAGATGAAATAGTACATTTCTTTTTTCTAAACCCCTAAAGTATAGGGACTTTTAACATATGTTTTGTGAACCATTTATGAAGTCTTTGGATAGGCATTATACATAAATATCTAAAATTCTGTACTTATTTGTATATGTGCATTATCTGTGTAGAAGACCGATATCTTTCATCAGATTTTCAGAGAAAATAAGAAGCCTAGATGGCTTCAAATTATAACTAGAATTTAATTAAAAAGAATTCACCGCAAAGTAAAAGCTACCTGAAAGAACACCAGAATAAAATAGACACGATATTAGAATAAATTATGGAACACTTTAGTTTCTATGTAAACCTCATCTCTCAATGTTATAGAAGCCTCTCCTCTGGGACTGACCATACCGCCCTGGTTTATTGCACTACCATAATTTTACTTCCCACACTTCTGGCAGCCTATAGTATTTATTGCTTATCTAGTTCGGGTTTGTGTAATAGATGAGACTCAGGAGGGAAAGTTCCATCTTTTCTATTATCTTTTGTAAACTGCAATGTTGATCACTTATAAGATAGCAATAATTCAGTCAAAGTGTCATAAATATGTATGTGACATAGAAAGGTCTACATGGTACACTCAGACAGAAATAGCTTAGATGTACAATACCTATGTTGTAAGTTTGAAGTTAGAGACTTTGGATCTAGAGATCCTAATGAGCAAGGAATAAATTACTACCAACTATTACTATTTTCACTCTACACATCCTGACGGATCCTCCAGTGGCCCAGAATAACAACTTCCACCTAAGTTAGAGAAAATATCGACAAACGAAGGTAAGGGCAATTAAATCCAGGTATATTTGGGCGCTCTGCCATGTAGATAGGAAAAATACCTGAGATACTAATTGGATACACACTGCAACTAACCCAGAGGAGGAAGCTGACTTTGTTCATCAGCACATGCACATCATTCTAGAGAATATGCTAATGCATTGAGGGGAAGAAGAAAATAATTGATAACACTGGCCCTTTAGTCTCTTATGAATGTATATCTAGGAAGTGGAAAAGAGATTTCTGTCTTTTATTTATTTGTTCAATTTATTTGCTCTGACACCAAGGATAGCAATATGGGGACCTTAATGCATTGTTCACGGAAGACAACATAAAGCATACTATGTTATTTTCCAGAAGAATAAATGGATTAAAATTATCACAAAAATTTAACTGTAAAGAACTTTCTGACTAAAATAATTTTTATACTAAAACTGTAGCTAAAAGTGATTATAAACATTGTTACTGAAAGTATATTTCTGAAATGAAGACTGATATCCATTTGTTGGGAATTATATAGACATAATTATATACACATTCAGCAATCAACAGACATTTCCTTGGACTCTATTAATCCTGAGAGTGTGTGTATATGTGTGTGTCCTCAGACATATACTCAACTATATTTAACTTCTCCATAAAGAACATGAACACATTAAGTAATTAATGCTTGTCAGTTACTTTGAGTGAATGCCGTTTGAAGCAAGTGCTATATCATCTGTGTTAAGTAATAATAATAATCAAGATAATGGGCTGTCCAATTATGTAGGTTATTTGCTAGCAGTTTTAAAACACACCATATGTTTGCTAGGATGTAGATATTTATTTATTTGTCTGAAGAAGGAAGACAAGTATTCATCAATGTAAAAGAAAACTTGTTTTAATATGAGAGGCATGCTGATTTACGTAATGATTCTAAAATTGCCTAATACCTACAGCACAATCAGTCAAGCTGTAGTCAATATGCTAAAGAGTAAGAGAAGGGCCAAATCTTTAGCATTCCTTCTATTGGTTCTTTGAGGATTGGAAAAACTTGCACTTCATTCTCATCCAGGAAAGCCATCTTATTTCTCAGATCACTTGGTCTTTCACAGACTTTTCCATACTTATTATCAGATTGCTGTAACCATAAAACTCATTTTAGTCCATTCATTCAACATACTTCTGAAATACTATTGAAAGAAAGGAGGCTGGGCATGGTGGCTCATGTCTATAATCCTAGCAATTTGGGAGGTTGAGGTGGGCAGATCACCCGAGGTCAGCAGCTCCAGACCAGCCTGGTCAACATGGTGAAACCCCGTTGCTACTAAAAATATAAAAACTAGCCAGGCATGGTGGTGAACACGTGTAATCTCAGTTCCTTGCGAGGCTGAGGCAGGAGAATTCCTTGAACCCAGGAGACAGAGGTTGTAGTGAGCTGACATGGTGCCACTGCACTCCAGCCTCGGCGACAGAGTGAGACTCTGTCTCTTTAGTGGCCCAACACTGCTTACAGTGTAAAGTCTAACCTTCTGATTACAGCCACAAGATGTTCAACACCATTACCTCAGTTATGTGGAAAAGAGGATGTCACAAGCTTTTCTATATAATTTACCTCTGTTGCACCAAACTATTTAGTGTTCTCAGAATACTATGCTTCAATCCAGGATGATTTCTTCATTTTGGTGTTCCTGTGGCTCCTTAATGCTGTATATCACAACCACTGTCATAGTGTTTAATTATAAAGGTTATCCACTGCACAAGGACACTATATTACCTTATAAACATCATAGTAAATGTCTTGCTCTAACAAATCATATCCCTTTATCATATCCCTTTATCTCATTTAGAAATGTCAACTATCTTGATTAACAAGTTTATCAAAATCATATGAAGCAGAAGAGACACTTTTTCTGAAAATAAATGGTGGTGGACAGAGTGAAAAAAAATTGTAGATGCTTTCGGGCTGGGTGCTATAGCTCATGCCTGTAATCCTAGCATTTTTGGGAGGCCAAGCTGAGAACATCTCTTGAAGCCAGGAGTTCGAGACCAGCCTGGCCAACATGGCAAAAACCCTGTCTCTATTAAAAATACAAAAATTATCCAGGCGTGGTGATGAGTGCTTGTAGTCCCAGCTACTCGGGAGGCTGAGGCAGGAGAATTGCTTGAACCCAGGAGGCAGAGGTTCAAGTGAGCTGAGATTGCACCATTGAACTGCAGTCTGGGTAACACAGAGAGACTCTGTCTTTAAAAAAAAAAAAAAAGCAGATGCTTTCAGTAATTCTATCCTTTCACTTCCTGGTAGTCATAAATGCCCTTTCTGCAATTCATAAAATTTCAAAAATTCTCAGCCCAGCAATATGCAAGTGTCTCATTCATTCATAAGCAAAATCTCACTTATCCTCTCCTCCAGAGGTTGACTAGCTGAATCTTAGTTCATACATTGTTCTCTAAGTCAAGGTTTTCTGGGCAATCTGCAGACTAGTCTGTTTAGATATGACCTCAAGGTGCAAAAGGCCATAGATAAATAATATATTTAACCACCTCCACACACTGAATATACACTAATGAAGTTAAAACAGGATAATTATCACAAAAGCTCTGATTTACAAAGGGGAAGAAGAAGAAACAATGTATAAGGCATCTATGATACTTCCTAGACATGGTTTGCAAGGATTCCCTGCCAAGGAAGTGAAATGTTTCTTGGTCAACCAAAGTCAGTTCTACTGATTCTCTTCACTGGAAAATTCACCCTTCCATCACTCTTCCTATTCTTATGTGGAAGAGACATTGAGCAACTATGCTGCTTTACCAACTCACTTCCTGTGTAGGTAGTTTCAAGTTTCAAACCTTAGGAGTGAATAATCATGTGAATCCTTTCTTACTTACCTAGCTTGGGATTTTTCCGCTAATAAAGTACTTTTTAAAATCACAGTAGGATGCTGGCAAATTTGCATTCTCTCAACTCTCCAACCAAGTAGCTAAAAATAGCAAACTTGTTAGAGCTGATTAATCTGGATCCTGCATCCTTGTGTTTTAGCTACAGACTTTGGTGTTCTTCCCCACTTTGGTCTTTAATAGCCTCCTTCTAGGCCTCTGCTTCCAAATTAATGGGCTTAGATAATGACGTAAGTATATTTTGTATTTTGCTACAAGACTAAATCATAGTGGGTGACTAAAGAGTGAGTGGCAATTCATTTGGTCCGGAATATAACATAGTACAGGAAACTTTCTCACAGAGCTAGGGAAACAAGCTTCCTCTGCTCCCATGGCATCTATGATTGTGTTTCTTGCTCCTCACTCTGCCTGAGGCAAAACATCTAGCTAGTACAGCTGTAGAGAAGAATGAAATCATGTCCTCTGAAGCATCATAGCTGGAACTGAGGGCCTTTATCCTAAGTGAAATGACTCAGAAACAGAAAATCAAAACTGCACACTCTCACCTACAATTAGGAGCTATACAATGGGTACACATGAATATAAAAATAGAAATAATAGACATTTGGGACTTCAAAATGGGGGAAGTTGGAGAGGGTGAGGGCTGAAAAATTACCCATTAGGTACAATGTTCACTATTTGAGTGATTGGGTCACTAGAAGCCTAAATCTCGCCATTACAAATCTTTCGTGTAACAGACATGCAAAAGTGTCCCCTGAATGTAAAATAAAATAAAACAACAAAGAAAAGAAAGAAAGAAAAAAAGAAAGAAAGAAAGAGAAAGAGATGAAAGAAAGAAAAAAGGAAAGAGAAGAAGGAAGGAAGGATGGATGGAAGGAAGAAAAGAGAAAGAAAGAAAGAAAGA
>NW_012114400.1:3965795-3974665 GCF_000951035.1 Colobus angolensis palliatus | reverse complement strand
AAGAAAGAAAGAAAAGAAAGAAAGAAAAGAAAGAAAGAGAAAGAAAGAGGGAAAAAGAGGGAGGAAGGGAAAGAATAACTTAAAAAATTCACCTAGTACAATCTCCCACTGTGCATGATTATCTAACTCTCGGTCATCATGGATTGCTGGCCATAGCAAACTGTACCATTCTCTTTCCTCTCTTCTTTTAGTTAGGACGGTTGAAACCAAAGCTTAGATATTCTTTCCTCTAATACCATATTATAAGATTTAAGCATTAGAAAATACATCCTGCTTCCTACTATTACTCAATCAAGTATCTGTTTTCAAAAACACAATAATTATTGGTCTAATCAACACTTTGCTTCTTACAAAAAGATTGTTAAGAATTTCCAATTTGAGGAAAAGATACTTTCCCTGTCGCCCACCGTATTTTGACTCAATTGATTCCACATCTTGGGTCTTCAAATTCCAAACATTCCCTCTTACTACCCATTATTCTGTTTTCCAGCACACTTTATTTTCAAATGTTAAATAGCCAACTCAAGCCAGTTTTAGCAAATATAGCAAATTCATTAACTCATGTAACTAAAAAGATAAAGAAAGGAATCCGGCTTCAGGCCCACTAGTCACACTGACCCAGAGGCTGCCTGTGTCCCTCTGGCTCTGTGCTGCTTTCAGGTTCATTCTCTCTCCACAATTTGGCTTTGCCCTCCTTTGTGCAGGCTTTATTTTCAGGCAGTTGCTCTTATTGCAGGATAATGAAAACTCTGCATTGTATTTAGGTTTACACATTGCCAGAAGCATGTTTTTAACAAACCATTGCAGTAGGGAGAGATGGTTGAAACTGATTATCAAAAACAGTTTTTTTGTTTTTTTGTTTTGTTTTTACAGGGCTGGTAACAATGAACCTACAGTGAGGCAGAGAAGAAGAAAAGGAAAATAACCTGTGGGTTCTTTTACATCTTAACTGAGTAACAACCCAAGCTTTTTCAGAATTGTCAATAATTCTCACAACATTCCTTTTATGACATGATTTTGAATATGTTGAAATGTACTCTAACATAATTTCTGGATGTACATGTTTAAAAATAAAAGCAAAGTCTCCAGGACACATGTGAGTGTTCTTTCTTCTCCACATTTCATGATATTTGGGCAGAAACATCAGCAACAAGCAGCACTAAAAGGAAAATAATAAGAAAAAGTGACATTATGCAATAAAATGCCATATGTCAAAAATTCACTAAGCAAAAAAAAAAAAAAAAAGAGATGCAAATTTAGCACATTAGAATGGTTGTCTTTTTAGAGGGAAGTGGAAGGACCAAAATAAAATAAAAGGGGATATAGCTGTTCATGAAGGGGTTGACTTTACAACAAGAAAATAACCCCCTTCTCTGAGAAAGGAGGAAAAGGGCAACTGCGAAAACTTTTGAGGAAATGAAAGTCATCTGAGGTGTGTATTTCAGTACCTGGGTATCTGAGGAAAATGAAACATGTTTCAAATGATTTCTGTAGCAAACTAAAACTGGAGATGAATAATGTAAATACTGATTGCTACTGAGGAAATCAGCCACAATAGGAAAGAATACAGTTGAAGTGCAGTAGGCAAATAATAATCATCACAGTAGAGATATCTTTTAGAGAATGAAACATTATCACAGAAACAAAACCCAAAAACATAGTTAATGATTCAGTATATTCATTGGTTCTTTTTTCCCAACAGATTTTTTTTCCAGGCTAAAAACAAGAACATAAAATGTCAACAGTGGGATTTACCCAGAATTGAAGACTGGAAACCTTTCAAAAAGGGAAGAGTAAAATTATTTGAGAGAATCTGAGACCACAAATTATATTAGGAAAGAATGTTTCTTTCCCAATCCTAACGTCTTCTTCCATATAGGGAGACTTTTCTCAGCAAACATTTTTTGGCTTCCTTTGCTCAATTGCTCCTCTTCAGAGAGAGAGGACTAAATTAATATGATTCTCATCCAGCCCCATTCTCTCTTTTTCAGTGAGATACATGACGACCTGCCTACAGGGAGAGCATGCTTTCTGTTTGCTCCTTCATGCTGTGAAACTTAAGAAGACATTATTTCCCCCTTTGGAAAAGTGAATACAGGAGGAAAGAGGTTCTAAAGTTTGTGAGAGTAGTAGTTTACATTTTAAAAAGTGTTAAGATTTGGCACACTGAAAATGGAAATCATAAGATGGATATTTGGAGAGTAGTAAAATGAGAAGAAGAGATCAGGCAGAGGCTTGATCAAAAGGCCTTAAATGTTGGAGATACTTCATCAATGCAGGCTATGCGGGAAGTTTGCATATGCCTGTAATTCTATGATGTGATTGTATTTTTGTAGTTATGAGTTTAACAGCTGGGTCTTCGTTGAATTTTCAGGCACATGGAACATCACTATATTAGTCTGTTCTTGTACTACTGTAAAGAAATATCTGAAACTGAGTAATTTACAAAGAAAAGAGGCTTCATTGGCTTATGGTTCTGTAAACTATACAGGAAGCATGAGTCTGGTATCTTGGCTTTTAGGGAGGCCTCAAGAAGCTTACAATTGTGGCAGAAGGTGACCGGGGGGGGGGAGTCGGCAAGTCTTGTATGGCAGGAGCAGGAACAAGAGAGTTAGGGAGGAGGTGCCACACACTTTTAAACAACGAGATCTTGTGGGAACTCACTCACTGTGCAGGACTGAGGATGGGTGATGCTAAAACATTCATGAAACTTCACTCCCACTATCCAATCACCTCCCACCAGGCCCCACCTTCAAAACTGAGATTTGGGTGGAGACACAGATCCAAACCATATCAGTCACCTTGTCTTAAGGTAATTGTCCTGTGTATATTTAGCCTATTCTTGAGCTAATGAGTAGGTATTTCAGAAAACACTACCAGTTCTCTGTAAAGGCTGAGATCTTCCTTGCTGAACCCAGGCTTCAGGAAACACACAGGCCTTACATCTAGGGCTGACACAGTTTGACCTTGATCTTCAGGAGGCAGTGTAGCCTGGCATTATAAATGAGTTTACATGAGAATGGATCTTCATATGCTTTTGTAGGAAAAATATAATTTGCTACTTTTCAACCCAAGACAGCTGAGTTATAAGTATACTGGAATATCCCAGTAAATCTGGATATAAATTGTTAGTATCAGGCCTAAGTAAATAGTAATGAGTCAGTTGCTCTAAATTTTGTTTTGCAGATCAAGGAGAAAACAATTTTGTGAGTTGGCACCAAGCCCAAGAGTCCTAACATATTAAAATAATCACTGGATGAGTTTCAAGGTGATACAGTTTTTATAGTTGAGCCTGCAGGTGTCCTGTTTGTTGATATTAGAAGACTGCAAATACTGTATACTTAAGACTCCAGGGTAAAACATAACTAACAGTAGAAATATTGAAAGGGGAGCCAGCAGAACAGTAATAGACTGAATATAAGCAGCCCTTATTGGATATTGGCCTGAGAAAAGCATATCACCTGCATGAAGATGAATAAGAATTATTTGAACAATGAATGGATGCTATTGGCAGACACAGACATAATGATTTTATTATAATCCCACAGGAGAGCCTCATAAGACAAAATCTAAATAAGGATTTAGTAAGAGAAGCAAAAATACAGATTACCAAAATCAGGAACAAAAGAGAAGTCTTCACAACAATCCCTACGGAAGTTAAAAGTAGCTTAAGTGAACATTCTGAAAAACTTTATGCTGAGAATTTGAATAGTTAGATAAAAAATACAAACTTCAAGGAAGAAAAAAATAACAAAATTGACTCAAGCAAAAGAAAAAAATGAGATAAATCTGTACCAAGTAAAGAAATTAATTCTTAAAAATCTTTCTGCAAAGAAAGTTCAGAGTCAGATGGATTCACTAGTAAATTCTGGAAAACATTTAAGAAAAAAAAATTACCAATTTTACTAAACATTTTCAAAAAAATAGAGAAGGAAACAATGACTTTTATGAGGTTAACTCATTTTGTGAGGTCATTTTGTTAACCCGACACCAAAGCGAGACAAAGATATCACAAGAAAACTACAGTCGAATATACTTCATAAACATAAATACGAAACCTCTTAACAAATATTAGAAAATTGAAACTAGCAACTTGTGAGGATTATACCACATGGTCAAGTGAATTTTGCCCCAGGAATGCAATGTCAGTCTAATATCTGAAATCCAATTAATGTTACATGTCATAGTAATAGAATAAAGAATAAAAACATGGTCATCTCAATAATCTCAATAGATGCCAAAAAGTTAAAAAAATTAAAACATACTTGGGAGGCCCAGGCAGGCGGATCACGAGGTCAGGAGATCGAGACCATCCTGGCTAACATGGGGAATCCCCGTCTCTACCGAAAATACAAAAAAATTAGCCAGGCCTGGTGGTGGGCCCCTGTAGTCCCAGCTACTCGGGAGGCTGAGGCAGGAGAATGGCGTGAACCCAGGAGGTGGAGCTTGAAGTGAGCCGAGATCGTGCCCCTGCACTCCAGCCTGGGCAACAGAGCAAGAGCCTGTCTCAAAAAAAAAAAAAAAATTAAAACACACATCTATTAATGACAAAAACTCAACAAATCCAAGAAACTAGAAATAGAAGGGAACTTACCCAAGCTTGTAAAAGTCATCTTGAAAAAAAAAAAAAAAACTAAACTATAGCACATATCATACAAATGGTAAATGACTAAATGTTTTCCCCATAAGAGTGGGGATAAGTCAGCACCATTTCTTACAACTTCTATTCAGCACTGGTACTGAAGTTTCTAGCCAATTGAAACTCTAAGTAATTAAAGCCATTCAGATTAAAAAAACAGGATGTAATAGTGCATTTGCTCACAGTAAAAGTGTTCTTACACATAGAAAACCCCAAATAATTTACCCCCTAACACTTCTAAAAAAGAAAAAGAAGAAAATACTAGAGCAAAGAAGTGAGTAGCAAGGTTGTGGGTAGCAAGATAAGCATACAAAAATCAAAAATTAAATTAAAAATGAAAAGAAAATTTTACAAAATTATGTTTGTATGTATTAGTAATGAAAAATTGAAAACTATCCAAAACTATAAAAAACTAATTTTGTTTAAGAAAACATTTTCATTCACAATAGTATACAGAAAATAAAATATAAAATGAGTTTTTTTTCATGAATATATGTGTTTTAATTTTTACAATTTTTTTGTCTTCTATTGAGATTATTGAGGTGATGATATTTTTTATTCTTCTTTTTTTTTTTTCTTTTTTTTTTTTTTTGAGACAGAGTCTCGCTCCGTCGCCCAGGCTGGAGTGCAGTGGCCGGATCTCAGCTCACTGCAAGCTCCGCCTCCCGGGTTCAGGCCGTTCTCCTGCCTCAGCCTCCCAAGTAGCTGAGACCACAGGCGCCCGCCACCTCGCCCGGCTAGTTCCCTGCACTTTTTAGTAGAGACGGGGTTTCACCGTGTTCGCCAGGATGGTCTCGATCTGCTGACCTCGTGATCCGCCCGTCTCGGCCTCCCAAAGTGCTGGGATTACAGGCTTGAGCTACCGCGCCAGGCCTATTTTTTATTCTTTATTCTATTAATAAGACATACGACATTAATTCATTTTCAGATATTAAAACCTTCATATCACATATTTTTATTCTTTATTCTTTAATATTACATATGACATCAATTGGTTTACAGATATTAAAACCTTGATAGCAATAAGTAAACTACTTAGGGATACATTTTAATTAAAAAGTGTGAAGGATCCATGTCTTGAAAACTACAAAGCATTGACAAGAAAAGTTAAAGACCTAAATAAACAAAAAGGTATGTTGAATTAGAATACTAAATATCATTGAGTGTAATTATTTCCAAATGTATCTTTTTTTAATAGAAATTGACCAGCTAGAAATATAAAGAGCCTAGAATAACAATTTTGAAGAAAGTAGAATAAATTTAGAAGACACATGACCTGATTCCACAGCTTCCTTGAAAGCTGTAATCAAGAGTGTGGTACTGGTATAAAGGTAGACACACAGATCAATGGAACAGAACAGAAATAAACACATATATAAGATTAATTGATTTGCAACACAAGTGCTGACATAATTAAATGGGGGAAAGGATAGTATAAAAAATGGTTCTAGAGCAATTGGAGATTCACATTTCAGGGAAAAGGAAAGAATAAGCATGAACTCTTACCTCACACCACAAAGAAAAATGACTTGCAATAGATCATAGCCTTAAATTTAAGTGCAAAACTATACTACCTCTTAGATAAATCATAAGAGATAACCCTTGTGACTTTGGATTAAGAAAACATTTCTCGAATATAAGACAAAAAGCATAATACTTAAAATAAATAAAAATAATAAACCAGACCTCATAAGAATTTAAGTCTCTTGTTATTCAAGATACTATTAAGGAAATGAAAAGATAAGCCACAGAGAAGCAAAAAGTACTTGGAAAACATATTTCTGATAAAAGACTTTTATCCAGAATATATAATACATTCTTACAACCCAACCATAAGAGGACAATCTAATTAAAAAATGGACAAAAATATTTGGATGAACATTTAATCACATAAGATATACAAATGGCAAATATGCACATGAAGAGGTCCTAAATATTCCAGAAACAACAGTTCCAACTGCAGCATGATAATTACTACGTGCCTACTACGTTGTTCAAACAGAAAATACTTTGAAATAGATGCTGATGACAATGTAGAAAAAGTAAAAACTTTATACGTTAATAGGATGTAACATGGTATAGCCACTTTGGAAAAGCAGTTTTTCAATTTTTTAAAAGTTATAAGACCCAGTAGTTTTACTCTTTGGTGGGTTAGGAAAACATGTCCACACAAAGATTTGTATTTGAATAATCAGCGCAGTGTTATTAATAATAGTCCCAAATTGAAAACAATCCAAATGTCTATCAACTGGTAAATGAATAAACAAAATTTAGTATATCCATATGATGGAATATTTTTCAACAATAAAAAGGAACAAAGCAATGGTATATGCACCCGCATTAATAAACCTCAAAAACATTAGCTGACCGAAGAAGCATAACTAAAAGAAAACTGAAATTCCATCCTAGCAGGCACTGGCTATACCTATGTGCTACGCTACAGAAAAATATTGAGTCCTAAAATATTATTTTATGAGGGCTATGTCACTTGATAGATTCCATGTCCCAGTCCTTTAGTACAAGCGTCACAGAAGTCCATGGAGAAAGATAAATTACAAGATTTTAAATAGTGGGATGGTAAAGAAACATGTCTGTTGACAACAGCAGGGACCATGCTGAGTATCTATGCTTTCCAATAAGACAACACTATTTTAGTGCTATTATCTGACAGAATATCAGCAATATTGTTTGCTGCCCCCACCCATGTATAATTAATTTTCCCCAGGCAGTGTCAAATTTAACTGTTTATAGAGATTTCTACTAATTGATTTCAGATTTACATGTTGTGATCTCTCTATATCTGACTATCATCTGATACCAGGGACATCTCAGTCCTCTTTCTCCCGTAACTATCATTACATTTCTGCCGTGATCATTGGTAAAACTGTGTAGGAGGCTTTTGAATATAATTTTGATTGGGAATTTTCTCCAGGAACTAAGAATCAGTCTCCAGAAAGTTTGTAGCCTAAATTTGTTGAGCGGTCAGGCTTGTGACTATTTTGATAATCCTGTATGTCCTTCTAATTCTTTGGCTGTTCTTGGAAATGAAACACATCAAAGATTCCACCTTGATCTATACCTTCTGAGGTCTTGAAGGAATTGTGGTTATTTCCATGAAAGACAGCCCAGGTACAAAGTTGCTAAAGGAACTCTCATCTCTATGTAAATATTCAGAACCTCTTTAGCTATGATTGCAAATAGTAAGACAAGATAATGTTTAGCTTCATCCGGCTCACAAAAGATAAAAATAATTTAATTTTGAATTTTGATTCCTTTTAATTTTGAAGCCTATAAACTTCTATAAATTGACAAGAGACATCATTTTTAGGTTTATATTTTTCGTGGTTCCTTCATAATAGAAAATTTATATTCAAATTTTGGAAATGTCTATGTTGGCCTCTAATAGTGAATTTCAATATTGTCATTTGATTTATTTACAGAATCTTTGATTGGCTGTATTGGGCAATGTGTTTGGATATAATGAATGATAGGAAACAGAGCAGTTAGTAAACTTTTGGATTTGAGTACAAAGTAGCCTTCAGTTATTATACTGTTTTTAACCATTTCAAATCTTTGGGGCAATATTTAAATGAGAACTACTGGCCATAGGAGAATCACCAAAAGAATATTGGTTGGTTTTAGGGAAGTGACCTCATTAAGATTACAACAGTAATTTTCTAAGAGGTGGATTAAATAAACAAAAAATTTAAAAATGTTAAAGACAAAATAGTGGCAAAAACACGAAAAGAAGAGAACCTTGCCTTAGGTTTTTTGTTTGTTTTTTGGTTTGGCATTTTGCTTGTGGCAGAGCAGGTGGAAGTTTGAAACGGCATTTCGGTTTAGGGGAATATTAATAGGTTATAACATGGAAAGAGAGACAAAAGATAGGTTTGTTGAAGTTGTCCTTACAGACTAGGGGAGCACTTCCAAACTGCTTCACTTGAGGCACAAGAGGTCAGCAAGATATCACTAGGAAAAACAAAAATTTAAGGCATTTCAAACACTTCTAAAACATGCTAGTTTACACAAAATTCATTTTTATTTTTGTAATTCAAATTGAGACAGATTTTTAAATTTGAATCTCAAAATTTGAGACAGAATTTTCTCAAATTGAGACAGAATTTCTCAATCTCAAGTTGAGACAAAATTTTCCATTTGAATCTCAAAAAGAGGCATATAATATCGTATATTTTTCTTAATATCAATTAAGATTACCCAGAATATATGAGTG
>NW_012114400.1:3934461-3965745 GCF_000951035.1 Colobus angolensis palliatus | reverse complement strand
CTCAAATTGAGACAGAATTTCTCAATCTCAAATTGAGACAAAATTTTCCATTTGAATCTCAAAAAGAGGCATATAATATCGTATATTTTTCTTAACATCAATTAAGATTACCCAGAATATATGAGTGTTCTGTGGCACACGGTTTAGGAAATGTTTCTGGGCTAAGAAAGAAAGAGGAAGGGCCTAGATATTGTATCACACACAGAGAGATCTCAAGGTATGTGACAGACAGCAAAAAGAGTGTAACAATCAGACACTGTGTCAGAAGGGGAATTTCACAGTTTGTTTTACACAACTATAGTTAGACAAGCTAAATGATGCCTCATACAAATTCCAAATGTCTGTTTCAGCAGTCTCTGACTTCACAAACACAGCCTTCAATATGGGCACCAAAATTATATTACCTCTAACCTGCACTGCTCATACAGAATTTTCTTTTGCCTTATGGATCATTCTCCCCAAATACCTACCCTTAAAATGACCTTTTCCAGGAAATGTTTCATAGCTCTCAATATAGTAGCCCAGGTAATTGCCTGCTATGGCTAGTAAACATGAGCCTTCCAGATGTTGGCTCTGCAATGGAGACAGACAACTCTACTTGGGTCTATGAGCAGCAAGTCAGAAGAGATAGAACTCTTCTCAGATGGCAATATGTGAATACACCTGTAAGAAAAGGGTTGTGTGTTTGAAATTGTCAAAAGCTGACTCCCCAGATATCACCAACAACTTACTGAAAAAGGCAAACCTGAATTTATTGCTTATTGCAGAAAGAAAAGCAAAGCATTGCCAGTGTATCAAAAAAGAGACAGCAAGGTCACAAATTTGAAAATTGGAAATTTGATTTAAGGCAGGTGTTTCCAAAAGGGGGCTTGATTAGGATTAGGTAAGAATTAAGATACAACCATTTGGAAATTGGTGGAGGCATTCAAATAATTTTAGGGCTCAAACCAAAATGGTAATTTATTTTTTTTTTTCAGGGACAATGTAACAAAAGTAATTTTACAGAAAACTGACCTCTGATGCTTTGATGGCTAGTGATACTTTCTATTGAGAGGTAGATGGGTCTTTGAGAAGTTTCGGTAATGAACAAATCATTTTTCTGGGCAGGAGGTTCCCTCAAAAGTAAAGTGAGTGATGCTAATGAAGATGGTAAAATGGCAAAGTCCTGCTATCACACACAGAAAGGTGAGGTTTCCATCCCCGGTATTCAGGTAGACAATCTTGGTTGTAAAATTAGTAAACTGCTTCACTGAACAGTGCACCACAGTGCAGACCAAGCTATTCTGCTTCTGGCTAGAGGGATTTCATGCATCCTTACTAGCTTCAGAAGAAATGCTGGGTGACAGCCTTGTTGGAACTTCTCTGACAGGCTGAGAACCTTGTCCAGGCAGTAGCGAAGCCAGCACACAGGAATGCCTGGCTACCCAGCACAGCAGGAGTGACCTGGGAGAAAATGTCTCCGAAGGGTATGGGGCCAAGAGCGCACATATAGAGTCTGACAGATCTAATTAGAAGTCTTTCTGAGAATTCCATTTACTATTTTTGTGATTTGAGTAAATTAAACTTCCCTGAACTTCTGGTTCTATTCTGATAACTGAGACAACACATATATAAGGCATCAGTATATAATACAACCCACAAATATTCTCCTCTCCATGAAAATCTATTATTAGTATGGAGAAAATGACCTAATATGGAATATCATGGAAAAATGTATTTAAAGGCAAATTATTTAGTAAAATAAAATGCAAACTTCTACTGAGTAATCAACAAGAATATTGCTTCCATTGTTAATGTAATTGTCTGCCTAACAAAAAATAATATGTTTCATGAAATAAATCTACATAATAAAAATACAAATCAAAATATTCTTACTGAATTTGTAATTTGCCATTAAAATCAATTATTTATAATTACAGCTATTTCAAAAGTATTACATTTTAATTTCAGATAAACAAGCTCTTATTGGATACTTACGTAAAATCAAAGACAACCTTAAAGACATTTACCTTAATTTCACTTGTTCAAAAAATTTAACTTAAAAAAACTGGTTATTTCTAATCCAGATATATTTGGTGCAAAGACGTAATTGCAGTTTTAAATTAACCTGTCTTTTACCTTCTTGGACAACATAATGAAAGTAATTTGACAGAAAACTGGCCTTTTCTCTACAATCTCCAGGAAGATTGCCCCACTAAAAATGAATCGATACCCTAGAATCTATTTTCAGAGGGAAAAATATACATTTTATATTCATAAAAATTTCTTAGCATTTTTCTTGAGCCCATATCTAATCTTAATTCAAATATGCTTTATTTATTTTTAGCAAAATAATATATTAAGGACCAAAAATGTTAACAATGCTATTTCATCAATAGAGAATTAATCTTTTAAAAAGACTTGAAAATATAATCCTGTGACCCTTATTAATAGTGAAAATAGGTTCTATTGCTTTAGATGTTATTTATGGAAGACCTCTTTTGATTTTATAATTTTGTTTTCCTGAGTTTTATATTATGAATATTAGAATTTAGGAGGATGATAATATTACAGGTAAAGATAGGGTATTTGGGTGGTCAGAGTAAATAGACATCTGAACAGGGCAGGTGCCCTCCTCTATCTTTTTTCCCATTAGAGTGACCTTGTCTGCTTCACCCCCTTCTAATTTCTGATTGATCATCCTACAGGATGTTTCAGTCAACACCCTAGTCCTGAGGAGCAGAAAATTTAATTGGTCATTGATATTATGCTCGGCTTTTTGTATGTCCTTTCTTTTTTTTTTTTTTTTAGCTTTGTAAGTATATACTACAGTCACAGGCCTATAATTGCCTGTAATATTGTCTGTGTTCAGATTCTCTGTCACTGTGCTCCATTAACTAGGGTGGCCCTCGCAGTATTGATACATAACTAAGTCATGTCTAAGTTCAATAATATTTGTACTGGACATTAGACTTCTTGGCTGCATTTGGTGAGATCAGGGCTTGCAACACTGTTGTTTGATCCCAGCTCCTGTTCCTTGGCCCAGGGAGGTTACCATTTGGCCCAGTTCTCTTCTTGTTCCACAGCTGATTCAATGGTACCAATACCCCAACATACTCCAGTAAAGTCACAGTACACAAGAGCTCACCACAGAGTTTGTTAAGCTAGACTGAAAACTCAGTAAAGGAGTCAAACCTGTCTGCATTATGACAGTTTTCCCAATTTACTTTTACTCATTTAAAATCTTTCTCATAGGGTAAAGAAGTTATGGACAGTGAGTCAACGAACCTAGATGATGTCCATCCTAGAGTTCTGAAAGAGTTTTAGAAAACTTACAAATGTCGATGCGACTCTCATCCAACATTGGGACTCCAGAGGACAAATGCATTTCACTTCATGGGAAATTTATATAAACTTTGTTATGGCTTAAGATTACTTAACATTTCATCAAACATAACCTTCCTCGGAAAGCAACATGTAGTCTGTAGCAGGAAGTACCATCCGCAGAATAAAAAATAGTAGAGGTCTATAAAAATAGGTATTGAATAAGAGGAGAATAGGTGATTCTGTATATTTTCACAAAATTTCACATAAATTCTATTTACTATTTATTATGGAAATTGTCAACCAATCATTAGAACATATCCAAAACATTTCAAAATTTATTAGCATTTTTGTCACTCTTTTTCATATGAAAAAATTTACATAAATTATTTTTAACAGGTTTACCATAGGGGTTAAAAGCATAGACTCTGAATCCAGAATACTAGGATTCAAATGCAAGCTCCATTAATCAGAAACTAAACAAATTTTTCTATTTTCTGTATATCAGACTCACCTACGAAATGGGGATAATAATAGTAATGACCTTAAAGTACTCATGAAAGTTGAATTAACATATGGGAAGTGCTTAGAACAGTTCCTCAACCATAAAAAGTGCCATGGAAGTATGAACTATGACTATTATTATTGAAGATACTAGTGGCATTATCATTGTTTTTATAGCAATAGTACTTTAAAATGAAAATAAAAACAAAAATAAAAATATAGCAGAATTTTCCTGGTTGGATAGAAAGTAATGACAATAAAATAACACAAATTTTTTAAAAGGTAGATTAATGTAAAGAGCAACCTTTTGACTTCTCAGCCTTTAGTCATTATTTAATATATTAAGCACAATTCACAATTTGTAAACACTACATTTGAGTGACCTTGTTAACAAAGAAAAAATAATTCACAAGACAGTGCAATATGTTTTGCATTTTGCAACAGAGCATCATGTCAGGAATCTAAATTAGGAAGCAGTGGATTTTGGAAGCTAGTTGGCTCCTTTTATGCACCACCTAAAGTGTTGCAGCACATAACAGTAGTAAATGCTTAATCATGTAACATTGTATCAATAAAGCATGTCACCAAAATTAAAAACATGCATCATTTTCTGGATAAAATACACACATTCCTGAAAAAGCTAAAGGAAAAATTAAGCTAATATCTCAGCAAAATGTTGTAAAATGTGCTATCTGTATTCAATGTACATCTCTGCTCACTACAAAAATTGTTGTAAGTTTATTTAGGTTTTTTTTTAGCATAATCCTCTACGTGATGTAAAAGCTACCTTGTTGCTCATAACATAATAATTACAGAGGATGGTAATTTAACATATGGAACAGTCTTGTTAATACAACATTTAGTTTGTGAAGGAATTGGAAACATTTCCCCTTTAACCTTGTGTGTGTGTGTGTGTGTGTGTGTGTGTGTAGTGTGTGTGTGTGTTTATGTGTGTCAATTTCATAACTCATGATGCTTTTAGGTTTATTTTGTTTCTTATAGTAGAGCTTTTACTACTCTGATAAGAACATTTTACAGCAGACTTGTAGAAATCAGACACAAATTTTTGAAATGCGTTGATTCTTACTATTTGCGTATTTCACTACTAGATCAATTATTTGAACTATATTCAAAATATAAGTTCTGGTATTTTTATTTATCTGCATAGATAGTCATTTCAGAACTAAGATCAGAAATAATTGTTTAAAAAGAATTATCTGGAAAGCATAAACCAAAATCTAACATTCATTTTGGAAGAAAGGGTATCCCTACATTGACAAGTCCAAGGTTACAGGCTTGAATAAGCCACACAAAAATGAATGTGTTATTCTGTGCAATAAAATGGATTTCAGACAATATTCTCACCTTTTTCGTGTTATATATCTGAAATAAAATGAAACCATTTTGGAGACTTTGGTAGATTAGTGTTAAGTAGGCAAGAAAAAGATTCCTAGGCATTTACGAAACACTGTCTGCATCTGGGAGAGGGTTGAGGTGCTTCTCAGCCTTCATTACTGATCCAGGTGGAACTGACAGAGGCTAAGGATGCCATGAGAATGTTCTTTAAAGAATATTAGACACTGCTATGTGCCTACACTGCTCCTTCCTGTATTGCTATGGAGTGGAAGGTCCTGGATACTGGCAGAATCAATTTTGTCTCTCTAAATAGATTATTTCTACTAACCAGAAATGAAATAGTAGAGGCAATTATAGAAAGAAAAAATAAAAAAGAAGAAGAAATGAAAAATTGGTACTGAATTTGCTAGGTAGCCTTTATTTGTCTATCTCATGTTGAGGAAAAAAAACCCTCGAGTATTAACCAATAATGCTTAAGGAAAAGGTTGGAATCAGCAGTCTGAGATGATGGGTAGAAGAGTTTTATAACTGCTGGGAAAACCTAAAGGATGTGTGACTCTGCCACTGATAATATAATATTCTTCATTTAATGAAAAGAACAAGGCTGTTAGTAAAGAAAATGTAGATACTACTGAAAAAAGAGAGGTATTTATATCTCCCTAAGTTTTGAAGGATTTATGGAATACACAAAAACACCTTTTTACTTAGAATATCATAAGCTTTCTGCAACACACATCAGTGTGGCACAACTTGATTAAATTGATCTCTTTTGATAATAAAAGAATTCAACCAAACTAGGAGAGAAATCAGAAAGGCAGTATTTTTTTAATAAAACAATACTTTTGTATCCATATTCCATTGCTGCTGTAACAAATCACCACACCTTTAATTGTCTAAACACAAATGTATTATCTTACAGTTAACGAGCTAAACAAAATGTGTCATTTATGGTTCTGTAGGTTGGAAGTCATATGTGGGTCTCCTAGGGCTAAAATCAGGGTGTCAGCAGGGCTCTAAACAAGAATTGGTTTCCTTGCTTCTGCCAGCTTTTAGAGGCCACCCACATTCCTTGGTTTGTGGCCCTTTTCTTTCACCTTCAAAAGCTGCAATGCTGCATCTCTCTAATTCTTCTTTCATCTTCACGTCTTTCTATCTGACCCAAGTTGGAAATGTTCTCTGCTTTTAAGGATTCACATGATCAGATTGGATCCACCAGCATAATCCAGAATAATTTTCCTATTTGAAGGTCCATACTCAATCATGTAACTCAACCCAATAACAGGAGTGAGGTGTCATAGAAAGAAAGTGGCATTATTTACCAAAACTAGTAACGAGGAAGTGACCAAATTCACATCCAAAGTAATCACTTCAAGCCTTACGCTGGAATGAGGGACTTTAAAAGGAAAACGTGAAATGGAAGACATTAGGAAGGGTTGGCAAGTACAACGTCTGAGTGTCTTGTTCTAGTGGCTGTATCAAGCTATGGTCCACCAAGAGCGTTGGCTGGTATCACCTCAGCAATAGGCGGGATGTTGACGAGCTGCCTTAAGGTAATCTCTGGGATTTTGGAGTTGGTTCTCTATGCTTGGTTTGTCTTAAGATTAGCCTCTGGAATTTCTAAGTAAGAACATAATTAGATACCAACACAGAGTTAGAAAAATGTGCATGGTATAAGGGGGGTGAGAAAGAGAGGGATGTGGTGTTTCAAGTAAAGTACACTTCAAGGCTATATTTTAAGACTAAGGAGAAGAAAATAATGTTTCTGCAGTAAATTCCAAGGTTATATCTTCAGACTATGGAAAAAAGAGAAAAAGAAAAAAAAAATTATAAAATGCGTTTCCAGGCTAGACTGTTCAGCTACAATTATACCTGCAAAGTTCCTTTTGCCACAAAGGTCATATATTCACAGGTGTGGGCATTTGGGAGGCAGCTGTTATTTCTCCTACCACACTTTATTTCAGAAAAGTCAATATGTTTTCTCTAGTGTATTTAATTATCTTCAGAAGAATAAATAACACCCTTCTCAGTTGCTGTCTACCACATACATGCATATATATGTGGCTTTGCTTTACTCACACTTAAAAGTAAGCCAAATAAGAAAACATAGGTTGTTTTGTATTACAAGTTGTGATATAAGAAATATGTATTTGGTCTTTATCCTTGTTTCCTGGCTCAAAGTTCCTAAAACTCTTATAATTTCCTATGTGATAGGCATGCTGGGAGCATCTTTTTTTTTTTCAAATATTTTGTTTTTGGATCCTGGCACAAAAATTCTAAATATTTTGTAATTTTATAGGTGATAGGAGTGTCTTTTCTAGTGAGGTGACTATAGATGAACTTCTGGATAGCTTCAGGATGGGGTCTGGTCACCTGAAAGACCACATCATGGTTAGAAGCTTGGAAATCTCAGCATCACTCTCCATCCTTCATGAAAGGAAGAATTGAAGATTGAGTTGATAGTATACTATTCCTATGTGATGAAGCCTCCATAAACATCTTTAAAGTATGGATTTTCAAGAAACTCTGGGTTGGCTAGCACATACATGTGCTGGGAGGGTGGCACACCCAGTGTTAGTCTGTTCTCACTCTGCTATTAAGGAAATACCCAAGACTGAGTAC
The DNA here is from genome assembly GCF_000951035.1 of Colobus angolensis palliatus. Classification (NCBI taxonomy): domain Eukaryota; kingdom Metazoa; phylum Chordata; class Mammalia; order Primates; family Cercopithecidae; genus Colobus; species Colobus angolensis. The sequence continues at coordinate 3,957,963 of NW_012114400.1, read as the reverse complement.
TTTATAAAGGAAAGAGGTTTAATGGGCTCACAGTATCACATGGATGTGGAGGCCTCACAATCGTGGTGGAAAGTGAAGGAAGAGCAAAGGCACATCTTACATGGTGGCAGGCAAGAGAGTGTCTGCAGAAGACCTACCCTTTATAAAACCATCAGATCTGGTGAGACTTATTCGCTATCACAAGAGCAGCATGGGAAAAACCTACCCCCATGATTCAGTTACCTCTGCCAGGTCCCTCCCATAACACGTCAGGATTATGGGAGCTACAATTTAAGATGATATTTGGGTGGGGACACAGCTAATTCATATCACACCTCAACTCCATAGGGACAGAAGCTCCTGTGCTTGGGACCCTTCCAGACCTTGCTTATGTACCTCTTCATCTGGCTGTTCAACTGTATCCACATCATTTATAATAAAGTAGCCAAATTTAAATTTTCCCTATGTTCTGTGAGCTATCAGAGCACATTATTGAACCTGAGGAAGGAGTCATAGGAATCCCCTGTTTGTTGCCAACTCAGGTAGAAATATGGAAACTCACTATTTGCAATGTCTGAAGTAGGCGGCAGTCTTGTGGGGCTGAGACCTTAACCTGTGGGGTCTGTACTAACACCAGGTAGTTGGTGCCAGAATTGGACTGGTAAAACATCCTGTGAGTGTCTGAAAGGTTGAGGAGCTGGTTGGTGTAGAAAAAACCCAAATACTTGGTGTCAGAACTGTTCTTTGAATGAGGGAATAAAAAACAGAGTTTTTCCCTTTATTTTTGACATAATAATAACTATATTATACCCAATTTTGAATTTCTAATCATGACTAGTTTTATAAAAATCAATTATGGATAATCAGTTTATTTCTGAAAAAATAATAAGCCAGATTTTTTGTGGGAAAGCAAATTGGAAATTACTAAATAGGGGATCAAATTCAATGACAATTACTATTTTTTCTACCTACTTTAATGTGAAATTATCTTATGAAATAAAGCAAAAGCATAAAACTAATATAATTGACTAATGGCAAAAAAATAACAGAAAGGCATCTAGACGTAGCTAGTCCAACATTTTCAATAAAAAAGACACATATAGTTCATTCCTAGAAAAAGCATTCTGAAATCAACGGCATAGAGTCCTGCCATTACCGTTGTTCTCATGCAATGTCTTTGGGGCACATTGTATCATTTCAGTAGAGAATCACTTCTGAGTTCTAGAAAATAAGGAAGAATGCTTTCTTAAAACAGTATCAGGTCATTGCCTGGGGTTAGTTCTTCTGTTTGTTCTGTGTTGACATAGACTCTGAGTAGAAAGCAAAGATTTAACTTATTCCATTAATGGCCCAGCAGGGGCCTCCTATATCTGAGTTAGAATCACATAGATAACCTTAATCCACTCTAAAATGACCTTCAAACCTAATAAATTCCTAGCTACTAGGAAATTCAGGATTAATGCTGCATTAAAAGGTCCAGATTGACGATATTGTTTATAATTGTAATAGTTCATAAATAACATAAGTAAAATCTTGTGGTAAGAAAAGTTTAAACCCACTACACATTATGTTTCTTGGGATGGACAATTTAACTTTCAGAAATTGGGGAAAATTAAAAACTATTCTAGTCTTCAAAGTGGTTACCGTGTAATTAAAGCTTGGGCTTGACAATGCAGACACTTTCTATAAGTCAACACTATTCCCAAACTACCTAATCAATAAAAACATTTTCAACAGAAATACAGTGTAGTTTTCACTTTGGCTTTTTAAACTGTGGTCAGACAGTACACTGATGCTAAAGGAATGCTCGTTCTGAAAAGCAAATGAAGAAAAGCAGATGGCATTTCAAGTGGAATAAATGGAAATGAATGAATCTTATCTTCAGTATTGTCAATGGCTAATCTTAAGTATGTATCTTTCAAGATAGAGTTGTTGACACTTCGTATTATTTAATTCATTTTATCCCCTAAAGTTAGACAGTCAGAATCGTTACGACTCTTCACCTTATTATTGCAAAGTAAATAATTCAAACCTATAGAGAAAGGTTTGGAGGTTCGGGGTAAGATTTATTAGGAATAGAGTCCAGGAACTCCTAGTACTTTACTTATTTTCATAGAAAGTAGCCTTAATTTTCTGATGGCTATCATCTACACCACATACCGAGGGAGTTACTTAGATCCTAAAAATCTGCTATTTTATGTAAAATGTATTGATCCTCAGAATAAGTAATATTTTATTGTTTTCCACGGTCAAATTAACCTTGAATAAACCATCAAAAATCAACAGTGGAAAACTAAACCTGAAGTTAGAAAAATATTACACCTAACTATGATCATATCTATCTGTGTACTAAATTATATCACAGAAATTATTGGCTACTTCTAAGAGTCAATCTCCCGAAACAAAACTTCCTTATAACAATGGGCACTAAACTTGGTGCAGTGGCTCACGCCTATAATCCCAGCACTTTGGGAGGCCAAGGAGGCCTGATCACTTGAGGTCAGGAGTTCAAAGTCAGCCTGGCCAATATGGTGAAACCCTCTTTATACTAAAAATACAAGAATTAGCCAGGTGTGGTGGTACACACCTGTAACTCCGTCTACTTGGGAGGCTGAGGCACGAGAATCCCTTGAATCAAGGAGGGATGTCCATCCACAATCATGACACTGTACTCCAACCTGGGCAATAGAGTGAGACACTGACTCAAAAAAAAAAAAAAACAAAAAAAGGATGGGCATTAAAGTGAGTTTGATAGTCACTATATCCCTCTATGTATCCTTTTCAGTGTGGTTTTAAAGATAATTCCCAGTTCTATGTCTGCCTCCAAAACATATTTTATGAAACATATATACATATCTGGATTGGTATATATAGATAGCTATAATTCCTTCTATCCAAGCCTTAGGCAAGTTAAAATGAACTCTATTTAACAAGAATTTTATTACAGACTTGAAAAACTGCACACAAAAATTTCATTCATAAAGAAAAATAGGTATGAAAATATAGAGAATGATCCAGTAATAGAAAAGGAGTCTTTAACAAAGATAAAACATTGAACTAATACCATCTATAAACATATTGTATGCTTATGTGTGTATATGCACTTTTCAGTAGTTAACTAATCAGTTATATTTGTCAGTGCTGAGATATAAAAGTAGAAACAGTTTTCAGTAAAAATTTTTGAAGTGGGTTATTAGTTTCAGGCAGTTTTTAACCAGTGAAGTATAGAACAATCTCCATATATTTTACTTTTATTTTGAAATGAAAAAAATGAGTTTTTACTCTTTTGAATAATAGGCACAATTATCCTTCCCTATACACACACACACACACACACACACACACACATATTATGCAAAGTTTCATAACACATTGTATTTATGCTGCCAACACGGGGTCCTTGGGATTTATAGTATGTATTGTCAGAGTTACACTGCTGTTGTTAACATATTCCTTAGTAGAAAGAATTTTCGTCACCTTGATGTTCTTAAATCATGACTTTCATTTTCTTATAGTCTTTTAGAAACATAATTTGACTTAAGCTTTCTCTTCAGTATCATACCTTTAATTTCTACCTCTCTAAAATGTGATTTAAAGAAAAAAGAATTGCTTTTGTTCGTTTCTTATGTCTAGTGAGAGTAAAAGTAACCCTTCTATTTACTGAAAACTAGTCATCAATCGATTTAACATTTTTGGGGATGTATTTTTTTCACCCTTGCCACATCTGACACACTATTTTATTTATGCTTTCCTTATCTGAAATATTAGTTACACATGAAGAAATATAAATATTAGGTTGGTGCAAAAGTGACTGCGGTTTTTGCCATGACCTTTGCACCATTTTAATATATGGTGATAATGTGTCATGTCAATATGTTATGACTAAAGTTGCCATTGACACAAAAGGTCTATTGTGCATACTCTGAAAATCAGTAATGTTCATGTTTATATTCCAGTTAGATTGATAGCTTTATTAAAAGCACTGTGTCTAGATATAGTCATCCAAGATAGTAGCCAAAAGATTTCAGCCACAAAAGGAATATGAGTGATTTAATGTTGAAAAAATCTATTGTACATACTCTACCTAAACTCATATTGCCTTTATTTCAATTGATCCCCATAAATCAAGTTAAAATCAGTAACTTAAAAAAATACTTTCCAAAGTTTTAAAAATACGTTTGGTTCATTGACTGGTTGGTTGGTTGTTTAGTTAATTGATTTTCCTATTCTGAGAAGCTAGGTATGACCATGTATCCATTTTCAGATTGCTTGCATATTAATCAAATAATATTGAGTAAAGCTTTTATTATATCATTTGAAAATTTCATATAAGGTATGCTAATTAATATAATCCCATTCCCTCATTGAATAAATTAAAGGAGGAATGTGGTGAATTAAAAAGAAAAACCAATTAATTAAAACAAAAATTTCTACTTTTTGAATGTAAAACACTTCTTTCTTCAGAATCAATGCTACTGAAATACATGAATGCTACTGAGACATATGATCCCCTTGGCCTTTAACCAATCTGATCACTAAATTTCTGTTTTATTGTCCTCTTAAAAAAACACTTTTTTGCAAGAGAAAAATGTTTTAATGAAAACTTAAAGATACTGGCTAAAACTTGGCCCTGGTGCCTAAAGACCCATGGAAGTCGATACATTACTTGTGTCTTAACACACTACACTAGAGGTAAACAACTAAATTTGCGTGGCAAGGCATCTTCATTTTGCTTTGTTCTCTAACGCATATCTGCAGCATTAACAGTACAATATTTTACTATTAAAAGTGTCTTAATGATGTATTAATCAGTTAAACATTTAGATATAGTTTTTATAGAGATGGATCATTTCCCACTTTACAAATTTGATTTTAAAAGGCTTAGAAAATCTATAACGTTCTAAAGCAACTGAATATAACTAAAAAAGAAAAAGATAATAAAATAAAGAGTATGGATTTCCCAACCCTATACCACCCAACTGCCATCTAAATATCCTCGTGGAAATTAATTAGAACAGTAATGGGAATGGAGTATTTACTACAATAACAGCTCATCAACTCATGAGTGTTTAAGTGCTGAGTGATACTCTTGGAACAACCTTGTTGACCCATGAGAATTCCCAAACAACTCACCAAATTGTTTGAGAATACAGTAAAGCCTAATGTAAATCCTGTAACTGTTTGCATATCAGAGAATATGCAACAAATAATAGAGAAAGAAGGAATGGTGAATATTAATATCAATCAATCTGATTGCAACTATAAAAATAATAGAAATTGAATTCCTAAATATTTTAACCCATACCTGGATTGCAATGAGATGTCAAAAAGATTAACTAGAGAATTAAAATAAATAACATAATTGTTAATTTGGAATGATGGATAAGCGTAATCCTCACCCTCATAAAGCACACAGTTTTTGGGTAGACAAAGAAGTAATCAATGGAGCATAGTAGGAGACAGAAAAAAAATAATTATGTAGATTTCTTATGTTTCTTCTAATATATCTTTTAAATAATTCCACTATAATGCAACTATGCAATAATTCTTCAGATAAATAACACATGTGTAATATACTCATAGACATGCTTTTCCTTTTACAAAGAAATATTTTAACAATGTTTCTTCCAAGAATTTATGAATCCAGGTGATAAGAAAATAAGCATATTATTATTCACAATAAAATTCTGACTTTATGAATCTTTAAAAACCTTTTTCTATTCCAACTTTATATATTTTGTTCCCATTTCAGAGATCAAAATGTTTCTCTCTCTCTTTTGTTTTTTTGAGATAGAGTCTCACTCTGTCACCCAGACTAGAGTACAGTGGCGCGATCTCAGTACACTGCAAACTCTACCTACTGGTTTCAGAGATTCTCCTGCCTCAGCCTCCCAAGTAACTAGGACTACACACATGCACCACCACATCCAGCTAATTTTTGTATTTTTAGTAGAGATGGGGTTTTGCCATATTGGCTGGGCTGGTCTCGAACCTCTCTCTTTTGACAAAAAGAAAATGAAGGAAAGAAAAAAAAGGAAGAAAGAGAGAGGAGAGAGAAAAAAAAAGATAAATCTGATAAGATTAGCTTACTACTAGGGAAAGAAAATCTTATTCAGAAGCATATTATTTAATCCTTAGCCAAAAGAAAACCATGCCACATTTATATCATGTAAACTATTTGATCTAAATGAAGTAATACCTCATTGTTATTTTGCAATTGTTCTTAATGCACTCATTAATGTACAATTACTGTGTTGTAATTCTATTAAAGGTTTGGATGAAATTTACGCTGCTGACCATGTCCTTACCTAAAAATGCTAATACAAACCTCAAATTGAGGATTTTAATATATTGATCTATCAGTTGGCAAATTACAGGTTACCCAAATTGCACATGCTTCAAATGAAATAATTCACTGTATTACAAAAGCATATTCATTTGTACACAACTCCTCTAAACATAAAGTATCATCCTGTGGTTTCATTCATGCCATAAATATTTGTTGAGTATTCTCTGTGTTGCAGGGATTGCTCTGAGAGCTGAGGATATGGTAGTAAGCAAGGCACAGCTTTTGTAGGTAGAACATTCTACCTTTCTTTATTCAAAGAAAATAGTTTGCTTTCTGAAGTAAGAGTAATTACATAATGGCACAAATAAATTCATGTTAGGGTTAACAATCAAACGTTTTCTAATAGTTTCTCACAGCATTTTGTTCTTCGTAATGAAGGCTTACAATAACTAATATCCTTGACTGATTTATTATTTAATCCCTCTGCCTATACTTACTGATGGTTAGTTTGGAACATGTTAAAGGAAAAAATAAATATTAAAGTCTCTTAACACTCTATTAAGAACTTTAAAAATATAATATATAATATATATTTTAGTAAGAAAGATAAATTACACTACCTAATTTAATCCTTTTTCTGAACTCTCATAAACTTGAACTCTCATTGAATTTACCATTTCCTAATATAATAAAACCCTGTATCTATAACATTCCCTGACTCAGTAAATGGCAGCTCAATTTTTTCAGTAGCTCAGAGCCAAAACCTTGAAGTTATCCTTAATTCTTCTTTTTCTCTTATACTTGATCTCTGACTACTCAGGAGAATCTGTTGTCTTCACTTTAAGAATAATTAGTTAATATTTATTATGTGCCAGCAATTGTTATGAAACCTGTACATTCATACTAACTATTTTAATTCCTGCATAATCCTATGGATTGGGCACTTCATCATCCCCATTTTACAGATGAGAAAATTAAGATACAAAGATGTTAAGCAACTGTTCCAAGGTCACAGGTTTCCAAATAGAGGAGCCGGAATTCAATCTGGGCAGTTTTAGGACAAGTCCATGCTCTTACCGTGACTGTGGCCAAGATGGCCAAAACTTTCCCTTCAGCTTGACTAAACCTCAAGCAAGTTTTTGCTTGATTATAGCCTCCTATTCTTCTTTTTCTTATTCACTTTATAAAACTTGTAATTTGTTAATTTTTTCTCTCCCCCCTTGAAATGTTGATAAATCTTCTCCCAGACAATTGCTAATTTTACAACTTAGGAATATCTTTCTCAAGGAATTGGGAGCCATCCTTTTGAAATGTAACCATCAAAGGAGATAGTGCCCCTGTTCCCTAGACTGCAGTGGAAGACAGGAGCTGAATTAGCAAATACAGATGACCTAGCCACATTGACCAACCTCTCCCTATAACACCCTCCAGTACTTTTCCACTAGCTCATTCCAGGGCTTAAAAATTCTCTCACTTTTTGTTTCAGTGGAATTAAGTTCAATCTTTTTTCCCTATTGCAATAGTTTTGAATAAAGTCTTCCTTGCCTGTTTAATTTATTTGGTGAAATTTTTCTTTGATAACAGGTATGCTATAATTTCAAAAGATAATCTGAATGTAAATATTCCTTGCCATTTTAGGAACCAGGCCCTTGGCCCCCAAAGTTTCACTGAAATATTAACTTGTAAAAGTCTGATTAACTGGAGAAAAGTCTACAAATATATATAACATGTATACATGGAAAACTCCAGAATGAAGACATAACTCCCCAATGAGGTATAAAAGTTTATACGCCATCCTGAGATTGGAGAAAGAATGGGGGCTTGTATCCTGACAAAACAGGTTGGAGGAGGTGGGGAGAAGAGAAATTCTGTTGATGAGCAATAAATGATTACTAGGGAGAATGAATGAATGGAGAACATAGCTTAATTAGTAAATAGTTCTCTCTGGAATTTGAATGAGTCTAAGAGACAGACAATATCTTATAAAAAAGTCTTTTCAGGTATGGTTAGTTCTTGGTCTTCTTTTCTGCAATAGATAAGAAGATAAGATCGAGGGAAATGAAAATAATTTTTCTCTTTGGTGGCCCAGACTTCAGGCAGCAAAAGGAACTTCAGAGAACAAGACTTTGGGAGAGATGGTGGGAGGTGGGGAAGGTCAGAGGGTCCACGAGGCTTCCTCAGCTCAGGATGTCAAAATGTCATATTTTGGGATATCAGTTTCTGAGGCCCAAACACCATCTGCACTGCAACCTGATCTGAGCCACCATCATCAATCTGGGATAGATATTCCTCCAAATCTTCTTTCTTCTCTTCAGTCTATTTTCAATAGCTGCCAGAATTATCCTGTTAAAATGAAAGTTGGTCATGTAATTCCTCAGCTGGAATATCTGTGATAGATTGAATTATGGTCTACAATCGTCAAGTCAGTCTCAGTATCCATACTTTTTAATGTATAACTTCATACCTCTCCCACTAGAAGTACATGGTGTGTTCCTGGTCCTTGACTTTGAACTTGGCCATGTGACTAGCATTGACCAATGAGATGCAACACTAGTTAGAAGTTTTGACTACCTTTGATATTTGCACTTGCTGCTATCTACATCTAACATTGCTATGAAAAGAACATACTCTGAGTAGCCCATGGGTCCAAGAAGTAGAAGAGATACGTAGAATAGATCTGGACCCAATCTTTATGTTGACAGAAGCTCATCTGGGCCCAGCTTAATTTTGCTGACAACCAGCCACACAAAGATGCATGAGTAAGAATCAACAATTGTTGCTTTAAGTAATCAGCTTTAGGGATGATTTATTACACCAAATTATTGTGACAGTAGGTGATTGATAAACTCAACAATGCTCCATTCCTGTTTTTCCCAGAGTGAGATGGTCTCTAATGTTTTACAACATCTTGTCCTGCTACCTCTTTAACCTTATCACCTATTTATGTCTCTTTTACTTGCTTCATCTATCAACACTGATAACTGTGCTTCTACTCAAACAGCTGCTTCTGTCTTGGGGCTTTGCATTTGTTATTCTCTGTGCTTGGAATTCTCTTCTTCCAGGTATCTGCACAAGTCTCTCCCTCCAATTCTTTTTACTTTTATTCTAGTGTTAATTATCACTGCATCCTTTCCTGCCCAGACTACATAAGAATTTACATCTCCACGAAACATTTGTTTCCCCTTTCTTACTTCTTTAATTCTTCATTATTTATTACTATCTAGCACACTTTCTGCTTTGATTCTTGACTTTTCCTCCTGACTCATTAGAATGTAAGGTCTGTAATTGAAGGTCTATCTGTTCACTATTATACCTCCAGTACCTAGAACAATAGGTGGTCAACAAGTATTAGTTATATGTGGAAATGTTTTTCCTTTCTAACTGGACCCAAGACTAAATACAAAATTTATTTATATTTCATACAGTCCTTATATAAATAGTCTGGAGGTAATTTTATACAATATTTTAAATAATTTGTGCATGAAACAAACTTTTGACTGTGTTTTAACTGCAACCTGTCACATGAGGTCAGGTGTAGATTTTTCCACCTGTGGTATCATGTCAATATTACTTGATACTTGTGATATCACGTCAATATTATCCTTTTTGATTTTGGAGCATTTCAGATTTTCAGATAAGGAATGCTCAATCTGTATAAGTGAATTTACATACATTTGTTATTAATCTTCATAATGACACAATGAAAGGTAGCTAGCTTATTTTTATTTTATTGATGAGATAGACTCGGAGAGATTAAGAAAAAGCACAAAGATTGCAGGACTAAGATGCTGAGCTGATATTTGAACCTGAAACGGCCTCATTGTCTGGAATAAACCCGAGGTTTGTAGTCTCACGGCCACGGAGAACAAGGACACATACACACACGAAGAGTGAGGTTGAGAGCAGAAGTTTATAGGCTAAAGAAAGAGAATAGCTCTCTGCTGCAGACAGGGGTCCTGGAAAAATGGGTCGCTGGATCTGTGGTGAAATGCAGGGGCTTTTATAGATGAGCTGGTGGGGAGGCGGTGTCTGATTTACATAGCCCACAAAAGACTGGTTAGACCAGGTGTGCCATTTGCATAGGGTGCAAATCTCTGGTAGCCCCCAACCTCATCGTTTATTATGCAGTGGGTTTTCTGTTTGAGCTGTGCCATGCTGCCCTTTCCTTTATTACTGTATACATGATAACAAAAAAAAAAAAAGAGAAGATGGAGCCTCCACGTTGGACATGCGTGGCCCCAAGGTAGCCTTTTTCTGTTGGCACAACTGCCGACATTCCACTATTCGAGCTTCCAGCTTGCTTGTCTATGTTTGCAGCTCAATTTTCAGGCTGCTCTTTTTTAGAAAAGAAATTATTTGGGTGGATGCTTTTTGTTAGAAGGGAAATTCTGCCAAGAACTCTGTTGCCCTCACTATCTGCCTAAATAATTTATTTCTGCCTCCTGTATCAAACCCAGAGAACTACGACTTCTGTGTGCGTGTGTGTGTGTGTGTGTGTGTGTGTTTTCCCACTATGCCTCAATTGTTCTAATCAGGTCACATTCACCAATAGGCTTTTCTCTTCCTCTGTCATGCAGTTGTGTTGTTTGGTTGGACCTTTGTATGATTTGGTTTCTTCCATCAGACTATAAACACCCTTGAGGACATGAAATGTGTCTTATTTATCTTTCCATTTTCCTTTACTACTCTCAAAGGAGTGAACATGATGTTTCATAAAGTAGACACATTCAGGTATCATTTATCCAAGAATAAATGTCTTGTATGGCATATGGGTAAATATTTTGAAGATATAACATGTTATATATCTCTTGATTTGTCTTGATGGGAATTATTGTTCTGAAGACTTCAGGAATTAAAAGCAGTAGCAGTCACAGAATCTTTTTCTTGTACCCTGGCCAAGAGTCACCACAAGTAAACATTATTTTTTTCTTTGCTCTTGTTTTATTACTCTGATGTTTTGTTTTGTTTGTTTTGCTTTAACTTTCCAGGAGTGTTGATTCAGTAGGCTGGTGGCTCTATGCTCCAGTGCAGTCCCTCAGTAAGTAAGCAACTGAATGAATTTATCACTAGGTATTAAAGTAGTCCTGCAGACAGAGAAACTTAACAAATACAAAGTGCCCCAGGAAGTACATATTCCTGTTTATCATGAACTCAATATTAGTTGGTTAGATCATTATTAATAGGTGACCTTAATTATCAAATTTCTTGACGTTTTGGACTTTGGAAAAAATATTGCATTGCACTTAGATTGTTGAATCTATGAACTAGACCCAGAAATTTATTCTCATTGCTCTGACTTTTCTTCTTTTATTCCCTCCAAACATGCAAATTTGCTTTGGCATCTTCAGAATATCTGGCAAGACTATAGCACTTAAAAATGAATGCTTCATCTTGGATAATTCATTTTGGATGTTGGACTTTGCTTGCTGCAAAGAAGCTTTTTAAAGTGTGTTACATATCTATCTTGTACAATTTGATCTGCAGATAACTGTAATATGGGAAAGTATTGAAAGTGAATGTTTTAAAGAAATAATACCTTTTTTTGAACAAGTCAAATTGTCTGTCCTTGAGGCTTTTTATCCATACGGCCTGTCAAAACACTTCAATATCTACTGACCTTTCAAAGTTCGTAGTTATGCTCTTTCAGAAAGCTTTCGAAATTATGTAATACCCTGTACTACATTTTACCTTTTGTGCTTGCAAATTATGTGTTTATTGCACTTTATTTTTTCCTTTTATCTGTTTCAAATTATACAGTGAGATATTTAACAATTGTAACCATTTGAAGAAAAAAATTCAAAAGATGTCAGTTATTTGGAAGGAAAAGTAAAGAGATATGTTTTTAAAATTTTTTTTTCTTGTGAATTTTCTCTAACTTCTTATTTATCTAGTTAATGGAGGATTAGAGTCTTTATTGAGAAAGGTAATATCTGCAAAACCGAGCAATAATACTCTCTACGAAATGTTTTATTACTGTAGACGAACTCAGGTGGAGGATACTTCGCTGTGTTTGAGATATGCTACATTAATTGCACACCAATTAGTCTGTGATTTGGAGAAATCATTATTAGTTACAACACATTGCTTCTTCGATGAGAAGAATATGTGTGTGACATTTGCTGTCTGTATATCTCAGTAAGGACATGCATCATTGTACATTTGGCAGAACCTGGAAGAAATGATACATTTTAAAGCATTTCTATAATGGGACACTATAAACCTCTTCAGGTGCCTGTCTTTGGAAATTCTACCTGCTTACTTTAGCTGATTTCTTTGCATATAGCACCCCCTGCTTTCAGTAAATGAAAAATACATACAAAAGAACTTCAATGAAGCTTTGTTTATGTAATAATTCTGATTTTTATTTCATATCTCCTGTGTGAAACACAAGCTGAAAGAAACGGAGAGTTAAAGTGCTGACAATAAAGGTGATACACAGAGAACTCCCAGAGATAAAGCAAACAGGGAAAAAAGAAGAGGCATACCACAAGGTTATGCATGCTTTGTGTGTCTTCATTGAACTAAACTGGTTGGCACGTAGCTGGTCAGGTAAATCTAAAATGTGGTCACTGGAAAAATTGGCTGAATGCAGAATTCAATCATGGTGCCTCTTTGCAGCCTTGCATGTCATCAGATTCACTGACTGAAATGATAGCCTTTGTTCCCTTGTCCAACCCAGAGTGACAGACAGCTGCAATTAGTAGCTGTGGGTGAAAGAATATGGGATTAAAAAATCAATGATTCCAGAAGAAAAGATTGGTGCTGACACTTGCTTTAATGTCAGGGGACCTGCAAAAGTGGAGCAATATGTGAGAAGGCTATGATCTTACTTTTGATTTTCTTTAAAGGCAGATTTTACAATGATTCTAAAAGGGAAGAAAATAAAAGTATACAAAGAGAGAGAAAAGTCGAATAAAGGAGATAGACACCAGGGTAACTGTACACTTATCTAGGCAGTAGGCAAAGTTTTACCTCTATTCTCCTCACCTTCAACAATTTGAGTGGTATTGATTGTTCTCTTTTTGTCCTTAGCCCAAGTTAAGGGACACTAGAGGGCTAGGACAGCACAGTTGGCGGATGTGGTTGGATCTAGCAGAGGGACACAGTACGGCCTCCTGTTCATTGCCCATCTTGTGTAATTATCTTACCAGGCTTCTCCTGAGCAGGACACATAGAGGATAATATGTCAAATATGGAGGCAAGAAACAGGTGGTAAATAGATGACCAGAGATAGAAGTGTAGCAAAGAAAAAGACAGAATGAAGAAAAAAACATAGGGCTAGAGATGGAAGAAGAAACAGAGAAAAGATGAAGTCAGTATTTGAGACACAAAGGAACTGTAGGTTTAGAGAAAGTGTAGTAAAGCTTTCGGGATGAATGCTTTCCCAGTCAGCGTGGCTTTCTCAGCAATTTTCAGTCATTAGCTCTGCTTGGCAGTACCAAGCAGCCATATGTAAAACAATGAGTCCAGATAGAAATTAAATTTTTGTTTGACATCATTGCTAGCAAGAAATTGTCCAAGGGAAACCAAGAAAAGTGCATGTAATCATCATTCTTGAATTCTTTTCTGTAGTGCTGGTTGCTTAACAGTTTCAAAGCAGTACACAATGATAATTCTTCAAATGTGTTTTCCTCCCTCTTACATGTTAACATATCTTTCCACTAAATTGGTTTATTTAATTGCCTTATTAAATGCCATTCCTTCAGAATCCTTATGAAAGCCCACATGAATACCTCGGCATGGAAAGCTCCCTTTTTGTTCCACAATATACCTGAAACTCAGGTACAATGAGTTCTTGCATCTATCATTCTGATTCACAGTCATTCATTTTACTAAATAGTGAGTTTTCAAGGATAATGTCTAAGTCTTATTCTGCTTTTTGTCCTCATGACTGGTATACAGTAAGCATTTAATCTATACAGCTTCCTTTCTCAATAGTAGGCAACACTCTCAATTACTAAACTCCTAAAAACAACCTAAGAAAAGATTCAATTTAATGTTTTAGGTTTTGCCCTCATGTTTATCTGGCTCTTCTCCTCCCTACTTCTCTACTGTGACTTCCCATCTTATAGGTCATTATCTTATATTGTCACCATGGCCAGGTAAGAAATGAATTACATTTTAACTGTGATGAACTGCTAGTGATAGAATAAAAGGTCGTTTTAAAGTTAAATGCTAATATTATCTTTTCACATGATTGGGCACATTGGGTTGACTAAATTTTTATCTAAGATGTTTATCATTATTCGTTATTTGGAAACAATGCATAGCTATTCATTCTGCAATTGATGAGACAGTAAATCCTTTAATGAAAAGGCTTCAAGCTTGACCATTAAAAAGATACTTAGCTTGAACTCCATTAGCAGTAATGAATGTGTTACTTGACACACGCAACTTTTAAACGCATGCTCATACTTCACAAGCCAAATAGTTCTACACATTGGTCACAGAGAATGAAATGTATTGCCTGCCAGTTTAACCCAAGGAGACAAAATAAAAATTACCTTTACTTTTTAGTCTGTTGAAAGAATATGGATCCTATTTATTTACTTTTAAAATATTATATTATAATTAATTATCAATTTATATTATCATTTTGAAGTGTTAATTTTAGCTACTACTAATTGTCTGTCTGTGTTCGCTAGATGAAGAGCGATGTGATTTTGAAACTGAGTTTTAGGAATAGAAAGTGACCTGTTCGAGGACACATACCAGTCATACTTAGTCACACTTAAGCTTGATTTCAAAGTCAATACTTTCCTCCACTGTATTCGTGGGCATAGTTTCTTCTTTGTGGAGTATGACATGTGCTTATAAAGTTCTAAGGCAAGAACTCAAATGCTAGTGCAGAACCTGAAGGGGCATTAGACAAGAGAGTGGGTCAGCGGGAGAGAGCGTGAGAGCTGTGAATCTACCTCAGTGATGACAGAAACTGAGAGAAGGAAGGAGGTTGCTCACAATCTGTGTGGACAGAAATAAGAGGGTTATGATAACATTCTGAGTTCTCGCATGCTTTTGGAGCATGCGAAGGAACAATGGACTTTGACTAGATCCAGATAAATATGCTGAGGAAATTAATGATTAAAAACTAAAATTACTATTTGTATTAGTCTGTGTGGCATTACTTGCTATGAAGTAAATACCTGAGACATGGTAATTTATAAAGAAAAGAGGCTTATTTAGCTTGTGGTTCTGCAGGCTGTACAAGAAACATTGCTCCAGCATCTGCTTCTTGTGAGGGCTTTAGGAAGCTTTCAATCATGGTGGAAGGGGAGAGGAAGCCAGCTGGTCACATGGAAAGAGAGAGAGAGAGCAGGAGAGAAAGGATATGCCAGACTTTTTTTTTTTTTTTTTTTGAGATAGAGTCTTGCTCTGTCACCCAGGCTGGAGTGCACTGCCTCCCAGGTTCACGCCATTCTCCAACCTCAACCTCCTGAGTAGCTGGGACTACAGGCACCCACCACCATGCCCATGCCAGGCTTTTTAAACAACCAGCTGTCACATGAATTAATAGAGCAAGAACTCATTCATTGACTCAAAGAAGGTGCTAAGCCATTCAAGAGAGATTCACCCCCATAACCCAAACACCTTTCACTAGGTACCACCTCCAACACTGGGGGTCAAGTTTCAACATGAGATTTGGAGGGGAAAATATTCAAACAATATCACTATTCTATCAGATTGCAGCTAACATAGACATGACCACAAAATGGAAATTACAGTTTCACTCTCTTATTTTCTACGCAGAAAATAATTGGTATATTAAAAACAACCTATCTATGGTATAATATAGTTTATTTTCATTAGGAAGAATAGACAAGTTAAAGACAATTTTTTTCCAGTTATATTGGGGTATAATTGACAAATAAAAATTGTACACATTCAATGTGATAATTAGATATACATATACACATACATTGTGAAATGAGTACCATAATGAAGTTAGTTAACGTGTCTGTAAACTCACATAGCTACATTGTGTTTGTGTGTCAGGAACACTTAAGATCTACTCTGATAGCAATTTTCAAGTATATGATACTGTATTAACTATAGTCACCATGCTGTACATTAAATGCCCAGAACTTGTAACTGAAAGTTTGTACCGTTTGACCAATATGTTCCCATTTCCCCCACATCTCAGGCCCTGCTACCAGCATTTTCCCTTCTGTTTTGAGAAGTTGGTCATTTTAGAGTCCACATATCATTAAGGTCCTATTAAGATGCTCTTGAGAGTTGACCGGCGTGTGCTCCCAGTCCAAGGCTGGGCAAAGTTTCACTGGGCACCCCTGGTTCACCCAAGTGACAAGGGTATATGTTACAGAAGTGTTGGGTGAAGGGATACGCTATTCAAATTTTTTTAATGTTTAGGAATTATTTTTCTCTCCTAAGGCACCAGAAAATAATGCTCTACATTTCCTAAAGTTTGCAGAATTAGGAAAGGATTTCCTTTTCACCTCAAGTATAATTTGGAGAGAAGCAGATGCATATATCTTTATAATTCTTTGCATACATACTGCTCAGTTCTCTACAGTGAGAAGCATCTTTTGAGATTAAGTCCCAAAGAAAACTACTAGCCAGCATTCACACCAGCAAAGTTGTTGTTGGTTGTGGGAGGTTCTTAACCTCTCTGTAATCAGCAGAAATTACTGTGTGCCATTCCCTCATATCTTTCATGAATCACCACTGTCTCCTCTTCTGAAACAAGCCTTTTCCCAGAAAATGAAGCATATTTTGCACAAAGATGCTATGATTCTTTCTTTTTTATCTCTCTGAAGTTTGTGTAAGTAATGAGGGGATCTGTTACCATGGCTACAATACAAGTAAACACAGAGAACGGACTCAGTGAGTAGAAATGACAGGAACTCTGGGATGTGATGAACATGAACTCTTAGAGTCTGTGATCATCAGGTGGGAGACCTGGGTCTCACCAGATGTGCTCTGTGCTTTAGAAAAGCAGATTTCCAAAAGTTCAAAGAGAAGACTTCAGAATACAGGTGGCAGATTTAAACATGCTTCTAATCTCTTCCCTCTACAAACCCCATTAAAACTTCTATAAATGAATTTTTTTAACTAGACATAAACCTACAAGAATGGAGGGAACAGAGAAGAGGCAACAGCATTGAACGTTTAGATTCTGAAAAGCAGATATACAAGTTCTAACTGACCTATCAGGAAAGAACAAAACAAAGCAAAACAAAATCAAAAAGCCAAATCCTAAACCAGCAATGATAAAAGCCAAGAGACAACCCAATTCATACACAGAATTTCCAGGAGGTTCAGGAACAGGGGACATTGAGAATCACAGAATAACTGGGAGGAAGAATTAAACTAAAGAGAATCAGTTGGAAGTTATTTAAGAAACTAGATGCCTAGAATTCTTTCCAACACCTTGACTAACTGACCACCTGGTTTTATCTCAGCAGACATTTGCACATCATTCTCTGGAGAGGCAAAACCTTAGTGACTGAGGGTGGGAATACCATCGCCAAACAGAAAAGTAAACAGATGCAGACTGGATGCTGAATGCTGAGACTTCTTCCACCTCCTCTCTGACTTGCCTATTCCCTTATAGGGCTCGAAAAACATTGGCTGCCAATTATCCTTGTGACCCTGAAAATCGGAGACAGGTTTCAGTTAATTTAGAAAGTTTATTTTGCCAAGGTTGAGGACGCATGCCTATGACATAGGCTAAGGAGGTTCTGATGACATGTGCTCAAGATGGTTAGAGTGAGACAGGAGAAAGGAAGAAACTGGTGAGGCAGATTCTTAAGGTGAGTCCTTGGTTAAATTCTTTCAAACAAAAGAAAAGCCTGAAAAATCAAGTTGCAGGCACAGATAAGGGAACTTAACCAGAGGCTTGCCTAAGATATCCCCACAGCCACACAGATAAGAAAGACTACATAAGAGACTTGTCCAGGCATCCCTGCAAGGAAAAATTCAACCCCCTGACATATGCGCAGTAAGAGTAACAAAACAACGTGGAATAACTCAAGCTAAGAGCCCGTGCAGGAGGAGGATGGGGTGGAATTACCAGAAATGCACACCTTATGCAAATGAGATGTCCAGCCCCCTATTGATTTCTTATAAAAGCCTCTGTATCCAAACTGTGAATCGGCAACCGTTTCTCCGGGACCCCTCTCTGTAGCAGAGAGCTATTCTCTTTCTTTCACCTATTAAATTTCTGCTTTAAACCTCACCCTTTGTGAATTTGTCTCCTCGATCTTTATGGCCATGAGACAAGGAACCTCGGGCATCACCCCAGACAATGAGGCCACTTTAAGAGAGTTTTATGGAGACATGAGACATCAATCAACATATGTAAGATAAACACTGGTTCCGTCCAGAAAAGGCTGGACAACTTGAAGCAAAAGTGGGATAACTCGAAGCAGGGAGGGGGCTTCCAAATCATAGGTAGATAAGAGACGAATAGTTGCATTCTTTTGAGTTTCGGATTAGCCTCTCCAAAGGAGGCAATCAGATATGCATTTATCTCAGTGAGTAGAGGGGTGACTTTGAATAGAATGGGAGGCAGGTTTGCTGTAAGCAGCTCCTAGCTTGACTCTTCCCTTTAACTTAGTGATTTTGGAGCCCCAAGGTTTATTTTTCTTTCACACCCTGCAAGCAAAAGAAAAGAATATTTTCTGTGAGAATCTAACAACTTCAAGAAGAAATATTTAACCATACTACCTTAACCTTTCTTCAACAAATGGCCCACCCATGTCAACAAATGCCTCCCAGTGATGTCTTTAGATATAAGCACAATCTACAGGTTCAAATTTGCCAATCGGCTTTCCAGTTCCTCATTGTTTAACAGGAGTCGATACTTAAGGATCACTGGATTTCTGAGCAACATTTTTTAACATGTGATACAGAAACCAAGGTAAATGAAGAGATGAAGAATCTTAGAGGAAACAGACATGATGCAGGGAGAAAAAAATTTTTAATATGTTATTACTGACCTCAGATACATAAAGATATTTTATCCAAGAAAGAAAAATTGATATAATAGAGAATTATTAAGAGAAAAGAAAAAAGATGAGCTCTTGCAATTAAAAACATGAGAATAGAAATTGAAAATTGAAGAGTTATATGATAAAATTTGAGAAAGTCTCTTAGAACATAAAGTGAAAAGTCAAAAAAGAAGAAAAGAAAATTCTCAAAGAAATAACTTGGGGAAATTTCCCTCATCTTGCGGATGTAATCTGTTACATTACAAGAATCCATGGAGGTCCCAGCATAAAGAAAGGCAATTTATAACAAGGCACATCATTTTGCTAATTCAGAGCAATGGTGTAGCATGGGGTATGTTACAAATACCCGGAGGTACAAGGCCAAAAACAAAGAGAAAGGAATCAAAATAGTTTCGGACTTTTTGAAACCAAAGGTGAGTGAGAGAAGACAATTGAAAAATACCTCCAAAATTTTGATAGAAAATGATTTTTAGTGCACAGCTCTATGTCTAAGTCATCAATTAAATCAGAGAGTAGAATAAAGACATTTTCATATATGTATAATTTCAAAATATTTATCTCCCTTTGTCAAAAAACAGTTAGAAGATATGTTCCACAAAAAGATGGAGAATATCGAGAAAAATACTGGATAATCGGAAAGCAGGAGACCGGAACCTGGAAAGAAATTCAAGTATCCTCCTCAAGGGTGATGTTAAGGCAATTGAAGAATGACAAGTATATAATCACAAATTATTCCAGTGAAGAAGAAAAAGTAAGGCACTTAAACTAATGCAAATGAGAGACAGCTTTATGATAAACTCAGAATGTTTAATTGTCTATACAAATGTTGGAAAGATGGCTGTAAGATCAAGTATGATTACACAAAACGGCCACAATGTCAAGAGAAATAAACAAGCTTAAAATCAACTCAGACTTATTTAAAAATTTAAGCATAACAGAAATCTTTTTAAAGCTATTTATGAACAAGGAAAATAAATAAACAAAAGAGAGTAGGATGTCTTTTTTGAAAAGATAATTAGTGTGAACCTATGATAGAGAAAATAGCAAAACTGTTCAGCTCCTCCTTTACTAAGGTATAATCTCTGTCAAGGATAAGGTCAAAATCCCACTTTGGGAATGTTCAGCTTGTTTTGCAGAAGCTAAGAAGATGTGACACTGTTATGTCCTGCCTGGCAACCTAAGAACTAGGCATAGATGCTCCTATCCAAACTCTAAAATTAGTGTGTTGACTAAGACATATGTTAGAGAAAATTTCCTCCTACCTTTCCACTGACCTTTCCTCCTTACTCGATTTCCTCTCTATAAATCTCGGATCTTCTAGACTTTATTAGATGATCTGTTACATAGGTAATGCCCCTGAGCCAGCATCAACATTTTGGCAAGTATCCCATATTATGGAGATTCAGTAAGAAACCAAGAAAAAAATGAAATGATCAAAGAGTAAATAAGTGTCATTCTGTTCCTAATTAATAAACTGAAGATATAAGAGTCTGAGGCAGCAGTAAAGATGAATTATTGAAAACAGCTCCTTTGATTCTGGAAAGCCAATGCTTAAATTAATGAATCTCCAATACATCCCTCATTCTGATTGTACGACTTTAACATTTAACACTTTAACAATATTTAATTCACATTTATCTCTTTTCTCTATGAGAATTCATGTCTAGAGAGAATTTCAGTATAATAATCAATGTTGGTGGAAAAGTATCTGATAGTGATATTCTGCTTTTCTCCAAAAATAATATTTGAAACTCTTGTCTTCCTATGTAATGAACTCAATAAACATGCCAAAAGACATGGAAGAGAGAAAATGACCTCTTGTCTTTACAGTTTAAGTCAATTACATATGAATTCCAAGGTGTTCTTGTGAAACTATGAAGAAGTCATACTTTTCTGTCTCCTGCAGTTCTGTGAAGACATTTTATGATTGGGAAATATCGGTGCTAAAACAGATAAGACACATTCACATTTTACAAAAAAAAACATTTTTGTGTATATTGCTTTTTCTCACTGAACCATTTAAAATTTTTGTTGATTTGCCTACAAATAATTTACACAGTAGTTCAAAACTTCACCTCATTTTTCCTTACCATAACTCCATGCTATAAAGAGGTAATTTACATCTCTAGCCACTTTGCTTGCCTTGGGTCTTCTGAAAGACAGCTAGTGAAGGATGGAGAATAGGCTCAAAGAAAGCTGAAGGAAGCTCTGGATACTAGCCACTATCATTCTTTGTCATAACTATATTAAGATATTTGTTATAAAAACAAAGGTCTTTAAGAGAAGAGGGAAGTAATGAGCCTGTTAAAGTCCTTTAAAATGCATCTGTTAAGTATTTATCCCAAGCATAATATTACTATAATCCCATGTCAAGCAACCTGATAATAAAACAGAAATATAAATCTTCCTTCCTTCCTTCCTTCCTTCCTTCCTTCCTTCCTTCCTTCCTTCCTTCCTTCCTTCCTTCTTTCCTTCCTTCCTTCCTCCCTTCTTTTTTCGATGGATTCTCACTTTGTCACCCAGGGTGGAGTGCAGTGGCACCATCTCGGCTCACAGCAACCTTTGCTTCCCTGGTTCAAGCAATTCTCCTGCCTCATCCTCCTGAGAGGCTGGGATTACAGACACATGCCACCACATCTGGCTACTTTTTGTGTTTTTAGTAGAGACAGGGTTTCACCATGTTGGCCAGGCTGGTCTCTAACTTCCAACCTCAAGTGATCCGCCAGCCTCGACCTCCCAAAGTGCTGGGATTACAGGCATGAGCCACCACACCGGGCCCAGACTTTTCTTTCACGGAGCTCAAAATCTAGGTCAAATTTCTTCAAGTATAGGGAAACTGTTATGATTATACAATGTGAATACGTGTAAGGGAGAGGAAATAAAAGGAAAAAGAATCTTAAGTACTTGTTTGTGCTTAAAGAGAACGAATTGTCAAGTTTGACCAACCTGAATTTAATCACTCCTATGGGTCACTTCCCACTAATTCCAGTCTTTTAGGATAGTAAGAATATTTTCTGTAGATGAAATGACTTTATCTTTCTTAGCAACACAGGTAACTTATTTCATGTTTTTGGAAACATTCAGTTCATTAAGGAGGAGACAAAGACAAATATCACTGGCCTGAAATTGTTACTTCAGAATCATATGGTAAGAAATTAAAAACATGCATTAATTGAAAATTATAAATATGCCAACTATTGAATGGAAAATATTGTCTTTAAAATAGTAGTTTCTGCTAACTTAATGGGACATTAGAAAATGATGTCACAACTGTCTAAAATGTCATATTATAGGTTGTGCGTTTCTGTTATAAATGTTACAGGCTATATGGAGACTAAGCAATGTTTTATGAGAAATCTCGTGGTACACATGGGAAACCAATACAGTATAAGCTGTAGTTTAGAGAGGAAGCCAACTGTGGGGAGAAAACAAAGACTTTTTAGTGAGAAAAGGGTGGTCAATAGGCTAGTCTCATATATTAACTAGCTGTATAAATTTTATCAATGTGGTCAACTTTTCTAAATCTCAGATTTCTTATCCATAAAACAGGACAATTACTTCTGAACCACATGTGACTTTGGGTGAGAATGAAGCCACCAGTGGAGCACCTGACATTGGGTCCAGAACGTAGTAGAGAGTTGTGTTAGCTCCTCTTCCTAACTTAATAACAGGGACTTTTTGATCTTGAATATAACAATACAGATATGCATATTACACTTCTCTATTAACTCCAGTAATATTTATCTATTTCTCATTAATTGTGTTTGCAATGGAATGGTGCTAAAATTCGACAGAAAGAAAATGCACTTGACAATTTTTCAATTAAAACGGTACTCCTCCAAGAGAAATACAAATCACTTTAGATCCAGTCTAGTCATACATAACATGTGACAATTTTATATCATTCACTTTTTATTACTCATTTTAATGTACGCTTTTTTTTTTGAGAGATCCTCATTCTGTCACTCCAGCTTGAGTTCAGTGGTGCAATCATAGCTCACTGTGATCTTGACCACCCAGACTCAAGTGGTCCTCCCACTTCAGCCTTCCAAGTAGCTAGGACTACAAGCAGGCATCACCACACCTGGCTGATTTTTTTGATTTTGATAGAGACAAGGTCTCACTATGTTGTCCAGGCTGCTCTTGAACTCCTGGGCGCAAGGAATGCTCCCTCTTTGGCTTCCCAAAGTGCTGGGATTACAGGTGTGAGCCACTATGTTTGGCCTGACATTATTTTCTAACTTACATACTTTATTTCTACAA
>NW_012114400.1:3929814-3933681 GCF_000951035.1 Colobus angolensis palliatus | reverse complement strand
AAATATCGGTGCTAAAACAGATAAGACACATTCACATTTTACAAAAAAAACATTTTTGTGTATATTGCTTTTTCTCACTGAACCATTTAAAATTTGACCATTTAAAATATAAATAATAATTTATTTATATTGCTGGTGATTGTTTGAGTTTATTAAAACCATGAACCTTTAGAGAAAAATAACCATACATGTGTATTTTCGAAAATGTTACAATAGCTAACATTTTAAAATTCTTGCTATGTATATGGCTGTGTTGGGCAGAATAATGGCCCCAACAAAAACGCCCAAGTCCTAATCTCTGTCACTTGTTATGTTGCATGGCAATAGGAAATTAATGTTGCTAATTACCTGACCTTAACAAAGGAAGATTTTCCTGGATGATCTGGGTGGACCCAATGTAATCATTACAAGTGTCTTTTATTTCTTTAATCATACTTTAAATTCTGGGGTACAAGTGCAGAATGTGTAGGGTTGTTACATAGGTATACACGTGCCATGGTGGTTTGCTGCACCCATCATCCCGTCATCTACATTATGTATTTCTCCTAATGCTATTCCTCCCCTAGCCCCCCACCCCCCAACAGGCCCAGGTATGTGATGTTCCCTTCCCTGTGTCCATGTGTTCTCATTATTCAACTCCCACTTGTGAGTGAGAACATGTGGTGTTTGGTTTTCTGATCTTGTGATAGTTTGCTGAGAATGATGGTTTCCATCTTCATCCATGTCCATGCAAAGGACATGAACTCATTCTTTTTTATGGCCGCATAGTATTCCATGGTGTATATGTGCCACATTTTCTTTATCCAGTCTATCATTGATGGGAATTTGGATTGGTTCCAAGTCTTTGCAACTGTGAACAGTGCCTCAATAAACATACATGTGCATGTGTCTTTATAGCAGAATGATTTATAATCTCATTACTTTGGGTATATACCCAAATATAATATAATACTTTGGGTATATACCCAAAGTAATGCGATTGCTGGGTCAAATGGTATTTCTGGTTCTAGATCCTTGAGGAATCACTGCTCTGTCTTCCACAATGGTTGAAGTCATTGACAATCTCACCAACAGTGTAAAAGCATTCCTACTTTTCCACATCCTCTCCAGCATCTGATATTTTCTGACTTTTTAATGATCAAAATTCTAACTGGCATGAGATGGTATCTCGTTGTGGTTTTGATTTTCATTTCTGTAATGGCCAGTGATGATGAGCTTTATTTCATATTTTGTTGGCTGCATAAATGTCTTCTGTGGAGAAGTGTCTGTTCACATTCTTTACCCATTTTCGATGGGGTTGTTTCTTTTTTTCTTGTAAATTAGTTTAAGTTCTTTATGGATTCTGGATATTAGCCCTTTGTCAGATGAGTAGATTACAAAAATTTTCCCCCATTTTGTAGGTTGACTGTTCACTCTGATGGTAGTTTCTTTTGCTGTGCAGAAGCTCTTTAGTTTAATTAGATCCCATTTGTCAATTTTGGTTTTTGTTGCCATTGCTTTTGGTGTTTTAGTCATGAAGTCTTTGCCCATGCCTATGTCCTGAATGGTATTGCCTAGGTTTTCTTCTAGGGTTTTTATGGTTTTAAGGGTTGTGTTTAAGTCTTTAATACAGCTTGAGTTAATTTTTGTATAAGGTGTAAGGAAGGGATCCAGTTTCAGCTTTCTGCATATGGCTAGCCAATTTTCCCAACACCATTTATTAAATAGGGAATCCTTTCCCCATTGCTTGTTTTTGTCACGTTTGTCAAAGATCAGAGGGTTGTAGATGTGTGATGTTATTTCTGAAGCATCTGTTCTGTTCCATTGTTCTATGTGCCTGTTTTTGTACCAGTACTATGCTGTTTTGGTTACTGTAGCCTCGTAGTATAGTTTGAAGTCAGGCATGATGCCTCCAGCTTTGTTCTTTTTACTTAGGATTGTCTTGGCTATATGAGCTCCTTTTTCATTCCACGTGAAGTTTAAAGTAGTTTTTTCCAGTTCTATGAAGAAAGTCAGTGGTAGCTTGATGGGGATAGCATTAAATCTAAAAATTACTTTGGGCATTATGGCCATTTTCATGATATTGATTCTTCCTATCCATGAGCATGGAATGTTTTTCCATATGTTTGTGACCTGTCTTATTTCGTTGAGCAGTGGTTTGTAGTTCTCCTTGAAAAGGTCCTTCACATCCCTTGTAAGTTGTATTGCTAGGTATTTTATTCTCTTAGTAGCAATTGTGAATGTGAGTTCACTCATGATTTGGCTTTCTGTCTGCCTGTTGGTGTATAGGAATGCTTGTGATTTTTGCACATTGATTTTGTATCCTGAGACTTTGCTGAAGTTGCTTATCAGCTTACAGAAATTTTGGGCTGAGACGATGGGGTTTTCTAAATATACAATCACGTCATCTACAAACAGAGACAATTTGACTCCCTCTTTTCCTATTTGAATACCCTTTATGTCTTTCTCTTGCCTGATTGCCCTGACCAGAACATCCAATACTATACAGAGTAGGAGTGGTGAGAGAAGGTGTCCTTGTCTTGTGTCAGTTTTCAAACGGAATGCTTCCAGTTTCTGCCCATTCAGTATGATATTGGCTGTGGGTTTGTCATAAATAGCTCTTATTATTTTGAGATATGTTCCATCAATATCTAGTTTATTGACAGTGTTTAGCATGAAGGGGTGTTGAATTTTGTTGAAGGCCTTTCTGTATCTATTGAGATAATGATATGGTTTTTGGCATTGGTTCTGTTTATATGATGGAGTATGTTTATTGATTTGCATATGTTGAATCAGCCTTGCATCCCGGGGATGAAGCTGACTTGATCGTGTTGGATAAGATTTTTGATGTGCTGCTGGATTTGATTTGTGAGTATTTGATTGAGTATTTTCACATCAATGTTCATCAGGAATACTGATCTGAAATTTTCTTTTTTTGTTGTGTCTCTGCCAGGTTTTGGTATTAGGATGTTGCTTGCCACATAAAATGAGTTAGGGAGGATTCCCTCCTTTTCTATTGTTTGGAATAGTTTCAGAAGGAATGGTACCAGCTCCTCTTTGTACCTTTAGTAGAATTTGTCTGTGAATCTGTCTGGTCCTGGACTTTTTTTGGTTGGTATGCTATGAATTGCTGCCTCAATTTCAGAATTTGTTATTGGTCTATTCAGGGATTTGACTTCTTCCTGGTTCAGTCTTGGGAGGGTGTATGTGTCCAGGAATGTATCCATTTCTTCTAGGTTTTCTAGTTGATTTGCGTAGAGGTGTTTATAGTATTCTCTGATGGTAGTTTGTATTTCTGTGGGATTGGTGGTGATATCCCTGTTATTATTTT
The DNA here is from genome assembly GCF_000951035.1 of Colobus angolensis palliatus. Taxonomy (NCBI): domain Eukaryota; kingdom Metazoa; phylum Chordata; class Mammalia; order Primates; family Cercopithecidae; genus Colobus; species Colobus angolensis. The sequence continues at coordinate 3,930,371 of NW_012114400.1, read as the reverse complement.
TATTACATCTATTTGATTCTTCTCTCTTTTCTTATTCATTAGTATGGCTAGCATTCTATCTATTTTGTTCATCTTTTCAAAAAACCAGCTCCTGGATTCATTGATTTTTTTGAAGGGTTTTTGGTGTCTCTATCTCCTTCAGTTCAGCTCTGATCTTAGTTATTTCTTGCCTTCTGCTAGCTTTTGAATTTGTTTGCTCCTACTTCTCTACTTCTTTTAAATGTGATGTTAGGGTGTTGATTTTAGATATTTCCTACTTTCTTTTGTGGGCATTTACTGCCATAAATTTCCCTCTACACACTGCTTTAAATGTGTCCCAGAGATTCTGGTACACTCTGTCTTTGTTCTCATTGGTTTCAAAGAACATCTTTATTTCTTCTTTCATTTCGTTATTTACCCAGTAGTCATTCAGGAGCAGGTTGTTCAGTTTCCATGTAGTTGTTAGGTTCTGAGTCAGTTTCTTAATCCTGATTTCTAATTTGATTGCATTGTAGTCTGAGAGACTGTTATGATTTCTGTTCTTTTGCATTTGCTGAGGAGTGTTTCACTTCCAATTG
>NW_012114400.1:3928024-3929764 GCF_000951035.1 Colobus angolensis palliatus | reverse complement strand
TTTACTTCCAATTATGTGGTCAATTTTAGAATAAGTGTGATGTGGTGCTGAGAAGAAAGAATATTCTGTTGATTTGGGGTGGAGAGTTCTGTAGATGTCTATTAGTTCCACTTGTTCCAGAGCTGAGTTCAAGTCCTGGATATCCTTGGTAATTTTCTGTCTTGATCTTTCTAATATTGACAGTGGGCTGTTAAAAGTCTCCCACTATTATTGTGGGGTAGTCTAAGTCCCTTTGTAGGTCTCTAAGAACTTGCTTCATGAATCTGGGTGCTCCTGTATTGGGTGCATATATACCTAGGACAGTTAACTCTTCTTGTTGCATTGATTCCTTTACCATTATGTAATGTTCTTGTTTGTCTCTTTTGATGTTTGTTGGTTTAAAGTCTGTTTTATCAGAGACTAGGATTGCAACCCCTGCTTTTTTTAAATTTCTATTTACTTGGTAAATATTCCTCCATCCCTTTATTTTGAGCCTATGTGTGTCTTTGCACATGAGATGGGTCTCCTGAATATAGCACACTGATGGGTCTTGACTCTTTACCCAATTTGCCAGTCTGTGTCTTTTAATTGGGGCATTTAGCCCATCCACACTTAAGTTTAATATTGTTATGTGTGAATTTGATCCTGCCATTATGATGCTGGCTGGTCATTTTGCCCATTACTTGGTGCAGTTTCTTCATGGTGTAGATGGTCTTTACAATGTTGCATGCTTTTGCAGTGGCTGGTATCAGTTGTTCCTTTCCATGTTTAGTGCTTCCTTCAGGAGCTCTTGTAAGGCAGGCTTGGTGGTGACAAAATCTCTCAGCTTTTGCTTGTCTTTAAATGATTTTATTTCTCCTTCACTTATAAAGATTAGTTTGGCTGGATATGAAATTCTGGGTTGAAAATTCTTTTCTTCAAAAATTGTATATATTGGCCCCCATTCTCTTCTGGCTTGTAGGGCTTCTGCTGAGAGATCTGCTATGAGTCTGATGGATTTCCCTTTGTGGGTAACCCGACTTTTCTCACTAGCTACCCTTAATATTTTTACCTTCATTTCAACCGTGAATCTGATGATTATGTGTCTTAGGGTTGCTCTTCTCAAGGAGCATCTTTGTGATGTTCTCTGTATTTCCTGAATTTGAATGTTAGCCTTCCTTGCTAAGTTGGGGAACTTCTCCTGGTTAATATGGTGAAGAGTGTTTTCCAACTTGGTTCCATTCTCCCCATCACTTTCAGGTACACCAAACATAGATTTGGTCTTTTCACATACTCCAATATTTCTTAGAGGCTTTGTTTGTCTCTTCACCTTTTTTCTCTAATCTTATCTTCTTGCTTTATTTTATTGAGTTGATCTTCAATCCCTGATATCCTTTCTTCTGCTTGATCGATTCAACTATTGATACTTATGTATGCTTCACAAAGTTCTCATGCCGTGTTTTTCAGCTCCATTAGGTCATTTATGTTCTGCTCTAAACTGGTTATTCTAGTGAGCAATTCCTCTAACCTTTTTTCAAGGCTCTTAGCTTCCTTGCATTGAGTTAGAACATGCTCCTTTAGCTCGGAGGAGTTTGTTATTACCCACCTTCTGAAGCCTACTTCTGTCAATTCGTCAAATTCATTCTCCATCCAGTTTTGTTCTTTTGCAGGCAAGGAGTTGTGATCCTTTGGAGGAGAAAGTGCGTACTGGTTTTTGGAATTTTCAGCCTTTTTGCACTGGTTTCTTCCCATCTTCGTGGATTTATCTAACCTCTGTTCTTT
>NW_012114400.1:3841840-3927974 GCF_000951035.1 Colobus angolensis palliatus | reverse complement strand
GCGTACTGGTTTTTGGAATTTTCAGCCTTTTTGCACTGGTTTCTTCCCATCTTCGTGGATTTATCTAACCTCTGTTCTTTGAAGTCAATGACCTTTTGATGGGGTCTCTGTGTGGATGTCCTTTTTGTTGATGTTGATACTATTTCTTTCTGTTTGTTAGTTTTCCTTCTAACAGTCAGGCCCCTTTGCTGCAGGTCTACTGGAATTTGCTGGAGGTCCACTCCAGATCCTGTTTGCCTGGCTATCACCGGCGGAGGCTGCAGAACAGCAAAGATTGCTACCTGTTCCTTCCTCTGGAAGCTTTGTCCCAGAGGGGCACCTGCCAAATGGCAGCTCTGGCTACCTATATGATGTGTCTGTCTGCCCCTACTGGGAGTTGTCTCCCAGTCAGCATACACGGGGGTCAGGGACCCACTTGAGGAGGCAGTCTGTCCCTTATCAGAACTCAGATACTGTGCTGGGGGATCCACTGATCTCTTAAGAGTTGCCAGGGAGGGACATTTAAGTGTGCTGAAGCTGTGCCCCCAACCGCCCATTCCCCCAGGTGTTCTGTCCCAGGGAGGTGGGGGTTTTATCTATAAGTCCCCTACTGGGGTTGCTGCCTTTTTTTCAGAGATGCCCTGCCCAGAGAGGACAGACTCTGGAGAGGCAGTCTGGCGGCAGTGACCTTGCTGAGCTGTGGTGGGCTCTGCTAGTTCAAAATTCCTGGCAGCTTTGTTTATACTTGAATTTGTTTACACTATTCAAAGCCTCAGCAATGGCGGACGCCCCTCCCCCCACCAAGCTCGAGTGTCCCAGGTAGAGCTCAGCTACTGTACTAGCAGGGAGAATTTCAAGCCAGTGGATCTTAGCTTGCTGGGTTCCATGAGGGTGGGACCCACCAAGCCAGACACTTGGCTCCCTGGCTTCAGCCCCCTTTCCAGGAGAGTGAACAATTCTGTCTTGCTGGCGTTCCTGTAGCCACTGGAGTATGAAAAAACAAATCTCCTGCATCTAGGTTGGTGTCTGCCCAAAGGGCCACCATGTTTTGTGCTGGAAACTCAGGGTCCTCATGCCATGGGCACTGGAGTGAATGTCTTGGTTTGTGGGTTGCAAAGACCGTAGGAAAAGTGCAGTATCTGGGCTGGAGTGCATAGTACAGTATAATGGCTTTGCTCCTAGGAGAGGAAGCGAAGCCATTGCACTTCCCAGGTAAGGCAATGCCCCACCCTGCTTTGGCTTGCCCTCCTAGGGCTGCACCCACTGTCCAACCAGTCCCAATGAGATGAACCGGGTATCTCAGTTGGAAATGCGGAAATCACCCACGTTCTGTGTGGATCTCGCTGGGAGCTGCAGACCAGAGCTGTTCCTATCCAGCCATCTTGCCAGCAATCCCCCCACAGGCTTCTTTTAAATGTGGAGCAGGGAGGTAGAAGAGTCAGATGTCAGAGAGACCAGACTACATACTGGTGGCTTTGAAGATGAAAGGGGGCAAAGAGTTAAGGAATGCTGCCACCTCTAGAAGTTGAAAAAGACAAGAAAACAGATTCTTCCTGTTAGGCAGGGACCCGGACCCGATCTGGCAGCGCCGCTCAGCGCAGCAGGCCCTTTGTTTCGAGACTTCCCTCCCTCTTTGAACACACGCTCAGACTTACATACATTAGAGGTTCCAGCTGGGCAGTCACACTCCTCCATGACCTGCAGCTCACCTGCATTCCACCAGTTCGTAAACAGCATTTTAGGTCGACAGTTTCCAAAGACCCCTTCCTCCTGACTCTTACTCAACTCCTGCCCTAGTAGTTTCAAGAACCCCCAGGCCCTGTTTGCCCAACCGGCTTCCTTACCTCTCAGGCTATAAGAAGCCCCTACCCTCCTCCCTCAGTACGACTTCCTCGGCCCATGCCTTTGGACGAGGTACCTCACCCGCAAGCCCTAATAAAAGACTATGCTCACTGCCATTTGCCTTGTGTCTTCGTTCCCGGTTCGGCTCCAGCCTCAGTTCACCTTTACACTTCCAAGTGCTTCCAGCAAGGAACACAGCCCTGCTGACCCCTCGATTTTAACCTAGTGAGACACATTTCAGGCTTCTGAAATGCAGCACTGTAAAATATTAAGTTTATTTGTTTAGGCCACTACATTTGTGGTAATTTGTTACAGTACTAATAGCAAACTAATGTAAAGGCAGTCTTCTAAATATTTGACATGTATTGTCATTTAATTCATAATAATCTTACAATTTAGGTTATTGTGATTATACTTTTTTTCCTTTGTGTGGTTAGAAAAAACAAAGTAGATGCACGTGGAAGTCAAGTAACTTGCTAAAATGGCAAGGATTTGATCATAGGGCAGTTAATTTTGGCATTCTGGCCACAGAGCCTTAAACACTACAAATATTATCACTCTTAAATACATACATTTTTGGATGCTCCATGGAGTTCATTGATATTTATCCATAAATGCTAGCAATCTTAAAAATTTTACTTCCAGCTGGGCGCAGTGGCTCAAGCCTGTAATCCCAGCACTTTGGGAGGCCGAGGCAGGCGGATCATGAGGTCAGGAGACCGAGACCATCCTGGCTAACACTGTGAAATGTCGTCTCTATTAAAAATACAAAAAATTAGCCAGACGTGGTGGCGGGTGCCTGTAGTCCCAGCTACTTGGGAGGCTGAGGCAGGAGAATGGAGTGAACCCAGGAGGCGGAGCTTGCAGTGAGGTGAGATGCGCCACTGCACTCCAGCCTGGGTGACAGAGCGACACTCCGTCTCAAACAAACAAACAAAACAGTTACTTCTAATCATTAAAAGAAATATTTTATTCCTCATCTTAAACTTCCTTTTTGTGATTGAAGCACATCATGGGCATATTAGGATGGGTTAGTATAAAATGATTTAAGAATAAATTAATTTCTCAGTAGAATAGCAATATATCAGCAGATGAAAATCCCAGAATTAGAGGAAACCAATGTATCTCTTGTGCTCTTCTTTTCCTTGCTTCTGTCTCTCTAATTCTCTCTCTCTCTGTCACACACACACACACACGCACAGAACACATACATGCATGCACATATATCCTTTCAAGGGTAATTACTATGTAATCAAAACAAAGCAATGGCCTCCCCAAGTGAACAGGCCAGAGAGAAGCATGACATGGAAAGGCAGAGGGGAGTTCAGGTTGTGTCCATGGTGTCTGAGATAGTTGGCCAGCAAGGTTTACTGAATATACCTTCTACCTTTTTTCTCATCGCTTACCTAGCAGAATCTTCATCTATCATCAGACATTTGAATATTTTTGCTTCACTATGGACAATCTAAAGAAAACTAGGTAAAAAGAAATTATAAATGTTTATAAGAGCCTTTTAAAATAACCATATCTATTACAGACATGCTACTAAAATAAGAGAGTGTGAAGTAGATACCATTTCTTTTGTGCTCTCTCTCTCTTACCTTAGTGATGAATGACTTCTTGCCTCTCTACTCTTTTATTTTTTTGTTTGAGATGGAGTCTTTCTCTGTCACCCAGGCTGGAGGGCAGTGGTGCAATCATGGCTCACCTGCGGTTCAGGTGATTCTCCTGCCTCAGCCTTCTGAGTAGCTGGGATTACAGGTGTGTACACCACGCTTGGCTAATTTTTTTTTTTTTTTTTGTATTTTTTAGTAGAGACGGCGTTTCGCCATGTTGACCATGCTGGTCTCGAACTCCTGATCTGAAGCGATCCTGCACACCTTGGCCTCCCACAGTGCTGGAATTACAGGCATTAGCCACTGTGCCCAGTCTAAAAGTCTCCTTTCTTATTGCATGAAGCTTCAGAATTATTTAAATAAAATCTAAAAAATTACTTTATCTATCTAAACTTTATTGTAGTAATGAAAGAATGTATAGATTGCATTTGGCAATTATGCTGAAATAGAGAAATAAGAAATGGTTAATTGTACCAAAAATTAATGTTAAGTTATATGCCAGGCATTTGAATTCCCAAGTGATGGCAGAAACATCTTGCTGCTAGTAAGCAAACCCAATTATTAATTCAATGACATCTCAAGCTAAATGGAAACAATCACACTGTGCCCATGAACTGAAATGCCACCATCCCTCACTGGACAGAGACAATGCACTTCTCCTTTGCCTGGAAAAGTGTTTTCTTAAAGTCATTTCTCCACACTGAGAATCAGTGACAGGTATTAACCAAGTCAGTTGGCAAACATCATTTTTTTTTACATAGGATGCTTCTAAATGATAGTTTCATAATAACCTAAAAGTGCACATAATACCAAGTGCAAGCCCTACATTAAATTATTAAGTAGTGTATGTAGCATGATTGGAATATTCTCCAGACTACTCATTCTTTTTGGCAGACCTATCCTAAACCTGCACTTCCTTGTCATTCGTGCACACACACACACACACACACACACTCCAACACACACATGCATATGCTCATGAGAGATGTCCATTTCAAATGTTTTTTCAACTTCTAGTCTATAGAAAATTGCTCTCAGAAAAAAAAAAGTCTAAATAACTAACACAGACTGCATTATTCATAATATTTATAGCATGATTAAATTTGTTATTTCTAGTGGTGTCTGTATTTTGCCTTAAAAAAGAAACAGTAGTTGGGAGGTCCCAAGGGAATAGATGTATCTTGGTGAGGTTTCAGAAATCCATTGGCAGGTGAGTACCTTTTTCTGTTAGGATCCTGTTTCCCTGTGACTTAAGGCAAAACATTCTGTTTTTAAAGTAAACGTACCTAAGCTGCATATGTAATATCTTGAGCCTTGTTAGGCTCAAGATTCCAAACTTGTAGATTCTGAGCAAGACTGATTATTTGTAAACATGTTTAAAACATACCATATAATTGCCAGATCACCAAGGTCTTATAAAGATACCTCAAAGTCAACTAATATTATCCATAAGGCAGGTTAAGGGTGGTATTGAATTGGCAATAACTGTAACAAGGGTCAATTCCAGGCCAAGAATGCCTCCTGGATCATATCACAATACAAAGAGCAGATCTCAATCAAATAGTAACATTTTATACGCATTTACATTTAAAAAATCACTTTTCTTAACACACAAAATTCTTTATTTACTATAAAACATTGGAAGTTGGAAGACAAATCAAAACGATATACTTTTGCAATGGATATTGTTTGCTGATATTTTGAGGCCAAGATAAAGTAATCTTTTAGAGTAAATGCTGTCTTAATTATAAGCAATTCTCATTTTTCTGTACAAAGATTGTCCATATTAATTGGCTAGGGAATAATAATTAGAAAAAATACAGATCTAGTTCTTTATTTTACATCTTTAAAGAAAAAGTAGCTAAATTCTTATTAGGCTACAGCTTATTAGGCTATAGCTATTTCTTTAAGGCTTAATTTTTTTCAGGCCAACGTTTTATGAGAATCTACCAATGTATACTTATTTTTGTAAAAGTAGAAATTGATTTTCTAGTATCAGTTGCTTACTCTAGAGGACAAATACATTACAGATGGAAAGTATCTGGAAATGCATTTTTGTAATTCTTGGATTTTATTTTCCCCTTCATATATATTATAAATTTGAGGAACATATTGCAAAATGAGACTACAGCAAAAAGCCAACTCAAACTTAGCCTTTGGAAATAAATTTTTTTCTGAGAAAAATAATAATTATATATATAATTTAAAATTAGAAGGATAAGATTCTTAATTTAACATGCTACATTAAAGGCTTTAAGTTAAACAAAACCTAGAGATAAAATTAAATGTAGAAAATGACTAGTAGTCGTTAAGTTCTTCCATGTGCCAACTGATTTGCCATATATGAATTTAGCCCAACTACACTCTCTTGAAGATCACCAACTCCAACTACAAGCCTTCCTCAATATTCTTTATTAAAAATTGTATAGCATTCTGGATTATTCCTGTCCTTTTTCAGGAATTTAGGAGAAACTATTGTTTTAAAATATAAGATGGATAGAGAAGAATCTAGAAGCACAATTTAAAAATAAGAAAAGAAATTATCCAAAAATTAGAGATGAATAATTCAAGAAGCATTTATGGAAATATAGCATTTCATTATCATAAAATTAATTATCATTCAAGCAGATACAATCATTCCAAAACATGTAGACTGGCAGAGTCCCCATTATTTTCTATAATAATTACTCTAAATGCCAATTTATAATAAAGACACAATAATAATTAATTTATTGAACCAGTACTAAAGGCATTCCAAATAATTTTTTAAGAATAAAACGTCATTTTTTTATGAACATAAAAATTGATCCAGTATTAGGTACTAACTTACTGACAGATAGCAAACAGAAGTAAATCTGAAAATAAGATTATTTGGATAGAGAGAGAGAGAGAGAGAGAGAGAGAGAGAGAGATAGACGATAGTCGTGTGCACGTGCGTGTGTGTGTTTCTCTGTGTGTGTGTACTTATATGAGCTTAAATCAGATTTAAATTGATTTTACAACCAGTGGTCTTGAGTACTCTATTACCATTAAAAGTAGCTTTAAAGGTCGGGTGCCATGGCTCACGCTTGTAATCCCAGCACCTTGGGAGACAGAAGTGAGTGGATAACCTGAGGTTAGGGGTTTGAGACCAGCTTGGCCAAGGTGGCAAAATCCTGTTTCTACTAAAAATACAAAAATTAGCCAGGTGTGGTGGTGTGTGCCTGTAATCCCAGCTACTCAGGAGGCTGAGGCAGGAGAATTGCTTGAATCCAGGAGGCAGAGGTTGCAGTGAGCTGAGATAGTGCCATTGCACTCCAGCCTGGGCGACAGAGTGATATTCCATCTCAAAAATAAATAAATAAATAAATAAATAAAGTAGCTTTAAAATATCATCCTCTCCACACTTAACTCCCATCACAAACCAACAGGGGTAAGTTAGATAATATTTATTGAATTTCTTTGAGCCAAGCAATTAGTTACTTCATTTATTCCTCCAAGTCACCATAGTGTTCTTTACTATACTTTAGGCAGCACTTATGGCAATTTTGAATGCAGATTACTTGCTTAAGATTAATGTTTTACTATATTGCAAAGCAGAAAGCAGACTAGCTTCAGTTTACCAACATATTTCAGTGTCTTGCAGTGTGCTATTCAAATAGTGCATTGAATGAACAAAGAATAAAAACAATACATATTAGCTCTGTAAAATGTCAGTAGTTAGAGGCATATTTTATTCCTATCCATAGGCAATATTAAACTTGTCCTTAAATCCTGGATTATTTCTATTGTGCATGTAACTACATCGAAGAATAAATATGTAAAATGTAGATAATAAACATCTAAAGATGACAGAGAAAAGGAGGAAAGAAGTTTTGAACACAGTTAATGCTCTAACTAAACTAATTAACTAGGACATGATAAAAGCCCACCATGAAAATATATATACATTTTTCTAAAATTATGATCCTTGAATTAATTTGCTTAATAATCATCTGAAAGGTGGGTGTCAAGGCTGACCCTAAGCCTACTGAATGAGAATCAAAATCTCTGAGGGATGAGGCTGGGGTGAAGCAGTGATGTACATTGTAGGAGGTCCTCTTTTCGAGGTAAAAGCACTCATAAAGTAAATTGACAAAAAATATGCCATTTACATAATTTGCAGTCTTAGTATTTAATTTCTTAACTATCTGCATGTGAATTTCCGTTCATGAGGTTTATCTGCAGAACTCAGACCTGTTGAGGAGGCCGTACATACGCTACAGTACTGACTGGGACACTGAACCTTTAGCTTATCATCTTCTTAACTCTTAACTCAAAGGCAAGAATTGTTTAGCTGGGGACAAAAGAGCAGTTGTAATATTTGGATCTGCCTAACTGTATTTCCCCATGTCTTTCAAATGTATGGATCTTCCCGGGCTGTAACCTCAAAGCATATTACAACCATGATTTTAAAAAGTCGTTTAATGAAAACACTTTGATAAGCCATCAAAACCTGATATTGTCTTTTACTAACATTCAGTGGAACACATTGCTACATACTAAGAAGTGATAGCTCAAAAGCCAATTGATGTCGCAGACACTGGTAAGGTGCTTCATAAATTTGAAATGACAACAGATGCTTTGAAAAGGAAAGCCTGCTGGATTTTGATTGAACATGCTAATTTTCAAAAGAATCATTCCCTAGCTTGATTTTATACAGTGCAACCTGTTAAGGCTATTTGGAAAGCACAGAGGCGGGTGATAAAATAATATTGAGCTCAATTATCCATTATCAGAGGAAGAGATGCCAGCATCCCTTTAGTCCCTTTGCAGGTTTATTTGAATACACAATACAAGAGGGGAGTGGTGAGATGACTCAGAGGACAAGCAGCTGTGTGCTCAGGGAGCTATCAGGGTGAATAAGTGACAAAATATGGGGATCTATTCCTGCTAATTTGGTTTTGCTTCAAGATTAAAGCTTTAATTTCTACCACTCGAGAAAAGAGAGTTAAACAAACAGCCTCTGTCCTTAAGGCAAGATTAAATTGAATCCTTTATCATGAGAATCCATAGAGGCTGAGATTAAAAATTCTCATCAGTCAGTTAACTTTAGAAAATATTTAAGTGTAGGATTTCATGGCAGAGCAGTTTCTTTATAGCTAAGAATTCTTTAGCGGCAGAAAACTAAATATAGACATTCATGACTTGTTGGAGTGATTAACAAATTGGTGGCAGTCCTCAACCTCCCTCTATTTAAGCATTGTAGAATTTATCTTGATTAAATCACTGTGAAAGGATGGCCTTGTGTACCAACAACTGTGAAGCAAGGATTGATCCCTAAATACTCTCTACTTGCCTGAAATTTCTCTTATTTAATCTGATTCTTTAAGGCTTTTCTAGGGATACATACTTTGCTTAGGTTTTAGCATTAGTCAGGGATGGGATTAGGATGAGGTGAATGAGGCAGTCACCCTGGAAACAAAATTAAGAGTGTGCCAGAAAAGTCAGTATTAAACATAAATGATATTTGATGCATTAATTCAAAAAAACCTACAAACTTAATGCAAAAAAATCATAATGAACAATGATCAGAAGTTTAAATAAATACAAAATCATGTTTATTTTTTGACTCTGCGTTATTCTGCAATAGCAGTTGCTTCCATTCAGTCAGGCCACTTTTAGGCCCCAAAGCCACTGCATTCTCCTTGTCCCCCACATTCACCATCAACTGGACTTATGAAGATAAACAATGACAGACAAATGGAGGGTAAACCATAGCGATTATATATCATTTCTTATTGTAAAACTTTTTTTTTACTGCTTTGTTTAATGTAAATTTATCCATAAATTAGAATATTTTGAGACATCACAGGTCTGAAGTTGGATTGATTATCCTTTTCCCCCACTGTTAATTTGTATTATGTTGTTTGTTTCAAATATGATTAACCACACTTTTCATAAATCCAAAATGTGGAGTTCTGTGTTTTGAAGTGAGTAATCTTATAGCCTGATTGACTAGCAGTCAGAAAGTTTAGAAAAAACTAAAGAATTTCATCTCTACTCTGTACCAAAAGATCCAGCTTAGACTGCTGCCTGTAGAGAAGCTTAACAGAGATTTACTGGAAACATTTTTGTCTTTTAAAGCTCTTTTTAATGGGTAACCCAAATGCCATTTTAGTATAGAGCATATAGACTTCTAACAGCAGTAGCTGAGGTGTTCTGTCTAATTGGCTACTTAGATAACTGAGGTTACATATATCAGTCAAGATAGCAGACATTTTGGAAGTGTATCAGTTGGAAAGTAACACTGGTAGAATTATTAAATTATTTTCATAGTTTTCATTCTAAAAAGTGTAATAGTAGAAATATAATCTCAGATATGTCATATACTTATTCTTCTGATTAATTTTAAACATTTAACTTGTTTCCTGAAAAATTTAACCAATGCAAGAAAAATAATCAAGTGTTCTTTGTCCTTATTTTAATTCCTAAAGATTCTGTAATGAAAATATTTTATCTCATTCAATGTAAATACGTGAGGATATCTGTCTCTATTGGTGATCAGTTTGAAAGCCTGTAATATTTTAGATGGCATGTATATCAAACATTTACAGGTGACATATATTATGAAAACAAGGAAATTCATTTTAAGATATGGTTCTAAGGTCATCTTTCTTCTCCTCCTTTCCCTCTTTCTTCTTTTTTTTTCTTTAGAATTACTTTGTTTTTATTTGGGTCCAACCTGAAAAGATGTATATCTAAGTCAATATAACAAGAGGATGCTCTGAAGTTAGAAAAACCATTGGTTGGTCTCAAAAGAGAACAAAGCCCAATGTTGAAGGAAAAAGATGTGAGATAAAGTCATTTTTTTTTAAATGCAGATGTAGGCAATCTTTTCATTAATTTAGTCATGCAATGAGGACTCCTAAGGTAACCTTATGGCACACTTTGAAGAATGAAGGGTTCAGCATTCAAATGTATAATATATAATTTGAGAACAAGATAATTTCCAGTAACTTAAAGGAGCACTTTTTGAGAAGCCCTTTGGGGCATACCTCATTGTATGATATGCTATACACGTAAGTGCATAAATATCTTTAAGCAGAATGTAGTTTCTTCCCCTTCAAGAAGCTTTGGGAGGCTGAGACAGGAGGAAAGTTTGAGTTCAGGAGTTCAAGATCAGCCTGGGCAACATAATGATACCTCATCTCTACATAAAATAAGAAAATGGCTGGGCGCGGTGGCTCAAGCCTGTAATCCCAGCACTTTGGGAGGCCGAGACGGGCGGATCACGAGGTCAGGAGATCGAGACCATCCTGGCTAATACGGTGAAACCTCGTCTCTACTAAAAAATACAAAAAAGCTAGCCGGGCGAAGTGGCAGGCGCCTGTAGTCCCAGCTACTCGGGAGGCTGAGGCAGGAGAATGGCGTAAACCCGGGCGGCGGAGCTAGCAGTGAGCTGAGATCCGGCCACTGCACTCAAGCCTGGGTGACAGAGGGAGACTCCATCTCAAAAAAAAAAAAAAAAAAAAAAAGAAAAGAAAATTAGTCTGGGTATAGTGGCACACACCTGTAGTCCCAGCTACTCGGGAGGCTGAGGCAGGAGGATCACTTGAGTCCAGGAGTTAAAGGCTGCAGAGAGCCGTGATCATGCCACTGCACTCCAGCCTGGGTGACAGAGCAAGACTGATAGAGTTTGGATGTGTTCCCCGCCCAAATCTCATGTTGAATTGTAATCCCCGGTGTTGGAGATTGGGCCTGGTGAGAGGTGACTGGGTCATGGGAGTGGATTTCTCATAATTAGTTTAGCACCATCCTCTTGGTGCTGTCCTCGCAATAGTGTGTGAGTTCTGGTGAGCTTGGCTGTTCAAAAGTGTGGCACCTTGCTCCCCCTCTCTCTCTTGCTCCTCCTCTAGCCACATGACGTGCCTGCTCCCACTTTGTCTTTTGCCATAATTGTAAGTTTCCTGAGGCCTCCCCAGCAGCCAAGCAGACACCAGCATCATGGTTCCTGAACAGCCTGCAGAACCGTGAACCAATTAAACATCTTGTCTTTATAAATTACCCAGTCTCAGGTATTTCTTTACAGAAATGTGAGAATTAACAAATACAAAGACTCTTTCTCAAAAAAAAAAAAAAAAGTTTTGTAGGTAATAAATAGAACACAGTGGATTATTTGGGGACATCACATGAAAAAATATATTTTTTTTAAAATTTACTTGCCATTGTTCCATATCATGCTCTTAAAGCCATATGGTTTTTTGTTGTTGTTGTTGTTGCTGCTGTACATGTTGGTTGATGTAAAATATAAAATATATGTATATTTTTTGGAAGGGGTTTTAGGTCAATTTTTTTTCTTTCTCAGCTAATAGAAGAGATGGTAACTTTGCTGACAACAGACAAGCAAATTTTATAATGACTGGCAGTAGCAGGAGAGAAAAAGTAAGATAAATGGAAGTGGAAAGACTATATGAAGGAGAGAACTGATAGCATACATTCTTTAACCCATTTTTTTTAAACTTCTCAATTTTTTGTTTTTAATATACATGGTTCTTTCATATACACCATGTTATTGAAAATGAATGCCACAAGCCTAGATTAACTCAAAAGAGCAAGAAATGTGAAACTAGAGGGGAAATTTGCAAGTGTATCTTTTTAAAACAGGATTATCTTCTTTCTGTGGCAATGTAATTTGAACACCTACTGCAGGCTAGATGTCAAGAGTCAAATCGTTTTTTGTAAACATCTTCCTAATGTACTCCAGTGAATATATTCAAGAAAAAATAAAATAAAATAAGCGATATGTATAAATTCCTCTTTTTCCTCATATGAAGGAAAAGTCAAACTTTCATTATTTTGGCAGGGAGTGTAATTTTTGTTTACACCATTAAAGGAAACCGTATCTCATTGTCTTTCCCACACACACATACAGACACACACACACACACTCATATTGCACAATTTTAATAGAGTTAACTCATTACTTTGATCTCCACATTCATTCATATTTGTCTTACCTCATTAATAATAGGCCAATGTGTGTTATATGGTAAGGAATGCTGAACTAGGCACTGGGGACACAGTACAGAGGGAAACATTGCTATTACACTGAAAGATTTCTTAATCTCTTTAAGAGCAGGGATATAGTACGTCTGGGTGTATGTGTGCCTGTTACCATTATCTACATAGGATAGTTTTTTGCACGTACAGGTTCCTCAATAACTGCTGGTGAATGAACAGTGATAAGTTTGTTTCATTGATTTAATTTCCACCTTTTTGTTTATTCAGCATAAGGATTAGTGATCATGAAACAAAATACATATGAAACATTCTTCAGTAAAAATTCTCAAAATTAAATTTTACACTTTAGATGACTTTTTGTTCATTTACTAAACATGCATTGAGCATCTATTAGGTGCTAAGCACTTATATTGATAGACCATGACGCACACCACAGACACAGTCCCTGCCTTCTTAGAGAAGACAATGTGTTGAGGACTCCATTTGCTTTTCTGAATACAAACTAAGAATAATGCAGTATGAAGCAATATTGGGTAATCCGGTCAGAGGACCAAAGAGGATTGATGTAAAATGCTTAGATATTTTATGTAGTTGCCAAATATTTGAAAATTTACCCAGAAGTGATTGAAAACTTTTTGGAAACAAAAACAAATAAAGACAAAAGATAAAATAATTTTAAAAAGATCCTTGCACTCTCGTTATTACCTATCCATAACTCTTTCACCATAAGCTCTCCTGATTGTCAGTGTAGTGTGGTCATGTTAAACATTTTAGTTATTATTTTTTATTCATTTTCCACCAAAAAGTCATTATTGACTTAGCACACATGTTGATCTCATTTCACTTTTTCTTTTTATGGGCAAAATTTTACAACATGCAACAAAAATACTCAAGCCCATTATCTTTTTTTCCCCCCCAAAATCTGAAAATTGCAAGGGACAGAGGGAAGTTATCCCATTTAAAAATTGTAAATATATTAAGTTTATGTTTAAAAATGCACAAAACATAAGAAAACTGTGTTTACGTGAGCTGTTGATTGTAAGCAGGTTTATCTCAGGGCAATTGTATTTGGAAACAGATATCTTGGTTCTTACCAGTGACAGAGATAATCCTTTGAGGCTCTGAGTTCATGCTGAGTGATTTCCAGTTAACCCATTTCAATAAATGAGTGTTTATCCATTGCTCATATAAGAGCAGAGCCCTCATGTCACGTTTTCTTTTCACAAGTTTCTTTTGAAGATGTCTTACCTTAGCTCTCAAATCTATCTATATGTGTTACACTTGTCATCATATACAGTCAAAACCAATTGGCAATTGGTGAGAAATAATTATCGATACATAAAATGTAAATTATAAAAGTATGTCAAACAAAATTAATTTGGAAATATTTTAACATATTTTACAAAAGTTCAATTCTTTGATTTATAAATTGCTCTTATAATTGCAAGAAAAGCACCAACACCCATTAGAAAAAAAAAAAAACTAATGAGCAAAGAATGGAAGTAGACAATTCACAGGAGAAGATACACAGGTTGATAACCAACAAATAATTAATTGTATTCTGAATATCTAGAAATGAAATTTTAAAAAGCAACAAAATATATCTTAATGCCTCTATGTGAAAAACAAAAACAAAACAAATAAACAAAAACCACCAGAATTCTAGTAGCTTAAAACCATGATGATTCATTTCTCCTTCTTGCTATATATCATTCATGGGTCAGGGCTCTGCTCAATATTGTCAGCACCTTTAGATCAGCCCTAGAGAAGCACAGAAACTATATAACTTTGCCAGTCATAACAGTAAGAAAAACAGAGACCTATGCTGTGGTTCTCATAGGGTATTCAATGTTCTAGCTCAGAGATAAAACAGGTCACTTTGACTTAACACTCACTGAGTAGAACTGATCAAATGGCCCCAGTCAACCACAGCTCTCCAGGATTCATTAGAAGTCTGAGTAACAAGTACATAATGAGCATCAATAATGACTATTTCACTGGTATTCTCTTTTGTGCTTCATTTTTCTCCATACCATGGTACCACTTCTATGCTACATTTATTAACTACTTACTTATTCTGTTCATTGTCTATTTATACTCTCATCTCCTCTTTCTCACTCAAAAACTAAACTCCATGAGGGCTCAAAGGCACAGACATTGTTTACCTTGTTCATCACTATATTTCCAGCACTTAAACATTGTCTGCTGCATAGTATTTGCTCCTTAAAGAGTCATTAAAAGAATATTAAAAAATCTATCAAGTTCTATTTTTAAAGAAATATAATCCCAAATGCTAGCAAGTGTGAAATGTTATGGATATTTGTATATACTGCTAGTGAACTAAAAATCTAGATTCATATTTTCCGGAAATCAATTTGGCAATGTACAACAAAAATAATTACAAATACAACTAATAGTTTTGGAAAAACTGTTTCTTTTATAACCATTTAAAATATTAAATATTGAAAAATAATCTAAATTTCCAGTGATGACATTATGGTTAGATACATTTGATGTCTATTAAAATATTAGCTATTCTAGTATTAAAAATTTATGTAATAAGGAAAATATTCACAATGCAATGCATATGCAGCATAAGTTATTATATTAAACACTCATGAGTTGAAGGAGAAATTAGGACAAATGCTCCTAACCAGGTGCAGACAGAGCTGATATACTGCCCAGTTTGTCTTTCTATACCAAACACTTAGAACTGACCAGTAAATTAACGTCTGAGTAAGTAACATTATTAAACTGCAACACAAGAGTAAGTAACATTATTAAACTGCAACACAAGAGTAAGTAACATTATTAAACTGTAATACAAAAAGAAGCTAAAAGAAGGAAAACAGGCTTCATGGGTCCCAAGCAAGTGTTAACCTAGCATGGCAATTTTTACCAGATGTTAAGGCTGGAGGATAACACTCTTTGGCTCAATGCTCTGTTCTTCAGTCTCACTAATGTCACAGCCCCACCTTCTGGTTCAACTGAGGTGGCCACTTGACCTTACATACATCTCTGGTATCGTTTTGTGTTTTTGCCCTACTCTCTTTTTATAAGAACACCACTAACATTGGATTAGGGCCCACACTGACAGGCTTAATTTAACTTATTTACTTTAAAGATCTTATCTCCAAATATAGTCATGTTCTGACTTGGAGCTTAGAGCTTAACATACGAATTTTGGGGGACCAAACCAGTCCATAATAGTTACAATTGGTTATCTGAAGAAAACCAGGAGACAACTTTACAAGGATGCTGGTACTTGTCTCAACGATGCATTTCTTTCACTTTCATGACGAGAGAGTCCTCTGGCTTATTCCTGGGGAGTGTGGTTAGGGAGTGTTTAAACAGTTTGCATATACTAGATTCATTCCACTATTTTTATCTCCCTGAACCTTCAAATTTTTACCTATACAGTGAGTTAGCATTGTATCCAACTATTAATGCAATTCCCTGGTACTTGAACCACCATATTTAATCTTTGTTTCTAGGTGAGTTGGAGTTATATTGATAAAAGCAGCCTGACTCTATCTTACAGCATTAGAATCTATTTGCATAAGTGTACCTCAGACTTCTGCAAATAAAAATTGGCAAGAAAGATCATGCAATTTGGGGGAGCTATATTTCTCTTGGTTCAGTGAAGACCTTATACTACTCTATCTAGGAAATTTTGTGATCTGTCTCTCTAAGAGCATAGAGCCAAAAGTCATTCCCTGATTAGGCAATGCTCAGTTGAGTGCTTAAAAGGTTTAATCAGTCCAGGCGTGGTGACTCATGCCTGTAATCCCAGAACTTTGGGAGGCTGAGGTGGGCGGATCACGTGGTCAGGAGACCGAGACCATCCTGGCTAACATTGTGAAACCCCGTCTCTAGTAAAAATACAAAAAAATTAGCCAGGTGTGGTGGCAGGCACCTGTAGTACCAGCTACTTGGGAGGCTGAGGCAGGAGAATTGCTTGAACTTGGGAGGCAGAGGTTACAGTGAGCCAAGATCGCACTACTGCTCTCCGCCTGGTTGGCAGAGTGAGATTCCATCTTAAAAAAAAAAAAAAAATTTAATCAAAGTCTGGATTC
Organism: Colobus angolensis palliatus; assembly: GCF_000951035.1. Lineage (NCBI taxonomy): Eukaryota > Metazoa > Chordata > Mammalia > Primates > Cercopithecidae > Colobus > Colobus angolensis. The sequence continues at coordinate 3,911,479 of NW_012114400.1, read as the reverse complement.
ATCAGAAAGGTAAACAGGATCTCATCCCACTGCAAGATTATTTCAAGGTATTTGGAAATTCAAAGTTCAAAATCTCATACCATGCTGTATTTGCTCTCATGTCTCCATTGTACCTTTCTTAGTTTCCTAAGTCTTTTTCTTTTCTTAGTAGGTAGAACTTGGTGCAGGTGATTTTTTTTTTTCTTTTTGATGTTACAACACAGTAAGCATTACAATCTGGTTTGGGGGTCATGGTCAGCCATGGCTATAGGAGAAAAGGAGTCTTGAGGCTATTTTATTCTCCATCAATTCATTTTGAGATAGTCAAAATTCCTAATTTGACCTTTTCTTTGTGTAGGATCTTCCAAGAAAGTCAGAAGAAGTTAGCCCAGTCTACAGACTGGGGGTTAATTATCTAGAGAAAAAGTTATTACAATATTGAATAAATCATGAATTTTTGATAGCTCAACTTGAGAAATTGACTCAAGGCTACTATTCTCTCCATGCAAATAAAGTCAGAAAAGACAAGAGAAACTGGTAATCACACTAAAATATATGAAAGCAGTCACTCAGGAAAGTTTTCTGGTGAACAGCTGAGAATCAGCTAAACTTAGCTCTATTCATGGAGACGCATCAAAGAATGGTTCATTTAAACCAAGCTAACACATGCAGATATTTATAGTTCCTTTTTATACAAAGGAGGATGTTGTATATTCATTAATGTTAGTTGAACAAAAGATCAAGGTATATTTTGTGTCAACTTGACCAGTTAAAAGAGTTCAACAATGAATGATTATCAGTTAGTTAAAATAAAGTTTATTTAGGGATGATAAAATAAACTTCAATATTGATTATGAAAAGGCTTTAAAAAGGGAAATTCTCTATAAACATGTGTACTCAATAGCCCATCAATAACTGTGGCCTTCTTGCTTCATTTATCCTGATTTTATCCTAAGCGAAGAGCCTAAAAATAAATATTAGATGCTTAGAGAAATGTAAACATGTCATTCTAATAAACCTCTTTACCAAACTCTTTTTTTAAAACTCAGAACACTTACTTGTTATTTTTGCCTCAAATTTATATTTGGTATGCATCTCTTAGCAACTTTTTGAGCAATGTATTTTTAAAGTGCTGAGAAAGCTTTCTATTTTCTACACTTAGTACAATTCAATATTCAAATAACAAAAAAGCCAAAACATTTTACCTGAACTTTGAAAACCAAAGATGATAATATTTTATACTAATATGTTCAGTTACATTTAGAATGGTTTGACAGAAAATTTAATAATGATTAGAATTATACTGTTTGTATTATCTAACTTTCTCAGAAAGATATAAAATTGCTTAAAGTTTTACGCATTTTCAACAAGAAATATGTGTATATGTAAATGCATACTCCACCCATGAATAATATTTATGAAAATTATTGAAAAATGAGAACAAGCTTATGAAATAACATGCAAAAGACAGATAGTAATTTTGTATATGATGATGATTATAATGCATGTTATTTCAAAGATGGATAAATACTGAAATAAATTTTAATAAAAACATTTTTAATAGGTAGATAAGATTTTTAATATTTTCAGAATAAATTATATAACATAAAATTTGAGTATATATGTTAATCAAAAAAGTGATGAAGAAAATCTAAAATATCAAGTTTGAAAAATGGAACTGCTTGAAACTCAAAAAGAAAAAAATATAAAAAATTAATAAAATATAAAATAATATATTAAAGAGAATGCCAGGGTTTAGTTTGGATAAGGAAACTTAAAAAAAAAAAAGTGTTTATAGAGATAGGGTCTCACTATGTTGCCCAAGCTGGTCTCTGAAAGTGCTGAGATTATAAGCATGAGCCACCATGCCCACACCTGGATAAGAAATCTTAAACATTAAGGAAAATGTTGGTAATATACAACCACAAAATTGAAAAGTACACAAATACAGTTACTAAATTTACAGGAAAATAAGAGGAGCATTTAAAGAAAATATAAAGAGATCACATGTAAGAAAATACCTGTCACAGTGCTTTCCTGAGTCAGTGTATTTTACCTTTTTTCTTTTCTTTCTGGAAATTACAGATTTGAAAAGAAGAAGAAAGGGAAAGCAAAGTGTAAAATGTGTATGTGAATTTTATAAATAGGATAACTCAGTGGATACTGTTGCTATCACTTATGCATATTCTGGAATAAAAAAGCTTGCTTTGCTGTGAGGACAGTGAATTCCACTTTGAGTTGAAACACTGAAAGATGCCTGATTTGAGAAGTCAGGCAGGCAGATGAATAGTATTCAAGGGAACAGGCCCAAGATACAGATAAACCTGGTAGTTATCAGTCTATACAGAGGAGAGAATTACTGTAGATGTAAAGCATCTCTTAACTTACTCAAAATGTTGTCCTTTGAGCCACAGAATTTGGTTCACCCAGGAGCTTGACAGCAAGGTGGAATCTTGGGCTCTGCCTAGACATTCTGGATCAGAAATGCATTTTAAGAAGATCTATCTGTGACTTACATACACACTAAAATCTGAGAACTATCGGCCTAGAGAATATCATGAGAAATAAGGACTATGTCTGAAGAATTCTAAATGTTAAAGAGAAGGATGAAAGGAAACACAAATATCAATTTATGGTAATATCAAGGACGTAGAGAAACACAGAGACTGGTTTCATGAAAGGAAATGGAGGATAGTTTTAAGGAAGGGCCCATGATGCCCAGTGCTTCTGAGAAGGTCAGTAAAATAAATATTGGAATGGGCACCTAAAATTCGACTATCATGTAGTCATTACTGATGTTTCTGGAACAATTTATGTTAAGCAGTGTTGGAGAGAAGCTAGATATCTGTGGCTTAGTAAATGATTAGAAAGTGTGAAATTTAACATTACAAGTAGAGAATAGATCACATTTACAAAATTTTGGCAGTGAAGACAGAAGTTTTACAGCAAAAAAAAAAAAAAAAAAGCTTGGAGAAACTTTTTTGTAACTGGAGAATTTTATGCATAACCAAAAGGGGTCATAGGAGAAGAAACTGATTGCTAGACCAAAATCATTGCAGAATAGAGGCATGGGAACTCAAATGGGGCTGCTGTTATTGGACAAGAGAAAGTCATGACTGTCTCTGAGATGGAAGTGAGGGGTCTACAGACAAGCATAAAATGTGTATGCTTACATACAATACATCTACTTTACATATGGAAAAACTAATAGAATGAAAATAATTAAGAAGCTAAGTTGAGGGGTTTCCAAGTAATTGTCTCAGTTTTTCTGCAAACACAGATAAGACAGGATATGTGTTTATGGGTCTCAACTCTAGAATCAAACTGACTTGAATTCCAGTTGCTCAGCCTCTTATTAACTCTGTTTGCTACACCGTAAGATTGGAATTATAATCAAATCTTTTTTTCTTCTTCTTTTTGAGACGGAGTCTCAGTCACTCAGGCTGGAGTGCAGTGGTACGATTTTGGCTCACTGCAACCTCCGCCTTCTAGGCTCAAGTGATCTTCCTGCCTCAGCCGCCTGGCTAATTTTTGTATTCTTGGTAGAGATGGGGTTTTGCCATGTTGCCGAGCCTGACCTTGAACTCTTGGGTTCAAGTGATCCACTTGCCTTGGCTTCCCAAAGTACTGGGATTACAGGCACAGCCCCTGCCTCAAATCTTTATATCAGAAGCAAACCACAGAAATTTTTTGTTCTGTTTGAGGTGACAGAAATTTCCAGCAAGCCAGACAATTGAAATCTGAAATGAGCAGGCTTGGTGGCAGGTAGGTAACAGTACATTTCATCTCCTCCCAAGCACTCTGCAGCCAGGCCTCTTCCCTCTTACATTATCCTCTGGCTCTGGCTATGGAGGTAAAAAGACAGGGGAGCTGAAGCTGATGCCTGAAATCTAGAGATCTGCAGTATTCAAAAGACTATTGATAGAGCAACTAGGGAAACAGGAGACAAGCCAGAGATGGTAGAATCCCAAAAGAATTTTAGGGAAACAGAGACTGAATGTTCAAAGAAGTCAAATGTTTCAGAGGTCAAAGTAGATGAAAATAGAAGCAGAGTTCAGGTCTGTCTGTGCTCAGAATAAAAGGAATAATTATGTATGCAGGGTTTTAAGGGACTATCACATAATTAGGGCTGCAGTTTAGAATGTGACCATGAATATGTATGGGGTAGGGGTTGCAGAAGTTGAGGGGGTGTTTAGTTATAAAATGTGTGGTGTGAAAATGTGACCCACGTATATTGGGGCATGATCACAAATAACGTAAGTAGTGTTCCAGGGAATTCTGATTTATTATGACAGATTCTGTAGATTGGATTGGCAGTCAACACTACGGAGGTGATTATAACAGAGTAGGACTGGGCGCAGTGGTTTACGCCTGTAATCCCAGCACTTTGGGAGGCCAAGGTGAGCAGATCACAAGGTCAAGAGATCGAGACAATCCTGGCCAGCATGGTGAAACCCCGTCTCTACTAAAAATACAAAAATTAGTTGGGCGTGGTGGTGCATGCCTGTAGTCCCAGCTACTTGGGAGGGTGAGGCAGGAGAATCACTTGAACCCCGGAGGCAGAGGTTGCAGTGAGCTGAGATCGTGCCACTGCACTCCAGCCTGGTGACAGAGGGAGGCTCCCTCTAAAAAAAAAAAAAAAAAAATAGTAGAACAGATAAAGCCTCTGAGGGAGAAAGTGGGAAGAGAAAAGGATGAACAAGGAGAGCTAAGATCGGAAAGCTCTTAAAACTAGAGTAACATTCTAAAAATGAACAAACGATAAACATGAAAATAAGCAAGCAGCTACCAGGTGAACATGTGGATGGCAAGATCAGTATGACTGAGCATCTATATTCCAAGATATACAGTAAGTTCTACAGCATCAGCAATGGACAGCCATAAAACGGAGTGCAAAATTGGTATGGCGCATATATGATAGGATATTATAGGGAGCTTGTTCTGCTCAGGGTGGCAGTGGCATTGGTGCCACTGCCTGTAGAGAAGAAGATGCATAGGAATTCTTGAGCTAATAGAGTGGATAAAGTGGGAGTTATTGTTAGAATAATGGTTGTGTTGTGGGGAAAAAGCGATCCAAAGATGTGGGGGTATCTGAGGAAGTGGGTACTAAGGGAATATCAGAATGAAGAGGTAGAAGAGACCAAGACAGAATTATTTTCAGTATGTAGCAATACTCCTTTATTAAATGTGTCAGGAGAGGTAGAAGTACATAGCAAGGATTTACCTGTCATGAAAATTAATTTATTCCAATGCCTTGCCTGAAGCAATAATCACTAACTGATCATGGTTTCCTTTCATAGGAAGCCCAGACAAACCCTAGAATCTTTCTTGACTTCATGAGTGTATTCTTACTTAGGGAGTTTACCAAAGGCTATTATTAGTGTACAAAATAAAACTCATTGCTATTGATAGTTTGACTGTAAAGGAAGACAAAATAACACAAAAAAGAGAGGTCAGATTGTTAGTATGGATATTTGTATTAAGAAAGATGCAGAGGGATAGAGGTGAGGAGAATCAAACTGATATGCTGAAATAATATAGGAAGTAGGAAATTAATAGAAGTAGCAGATAATCAATATTTGTAGTGATTTAAAGCATGTCCTTTCCTTTTTACATGTTAGCTAACAATGGCTTAAGAAAAATTGGTGCTTAGCATGAAATTGGAAATTCGGAATTGCTAAATTCTCTCTTAATGTGTGCTGTGCTTGATTTATTTAATGGTCTATGCTCTTTGCAGTGTGACATCACAGTTCATTGGCTAAGTGGTTATTTGGGTTTATATTTGCATTCTGTTCTAGGTATCCATATCAGGAATTGTATTTTAAGAACAATTTGAATTTTTAAAGAACTTTTAACTCAAAAGTGTTATAACAACATTTGTTAAAAAAAAAAAAAACAACTTAAATTTGTTATGAAAAATGTAGGTCTGAAGGTCACTTATAACATGATCAGAAAGAAAATAAAAATGGAACCTCCCAAATCTCCCTATTCAAGCTAGAGGTTTTCTTTACATATTTAAACTTGTTCATTGCATATCTAATCCTTTTACCCTGAAGTCCTTAATTATAATACAGGCTTTAGTCCAATTTCATCTCATAAGAATTTTTTTCTGAAACAATAGCCATGCTATAATTTGGTTTTATTATTTAAGAAATTACAGCAATATATCAAATACTATCAAATTATATAACAAAAAGTGTAAGGAGTGGTTGTAGATGATTAAAAAGAAAGATAACTTTTAGAGAGGAAATATAATTATAAATTAGCCTTAAGAGAATAAAGGACAATATTCTAAGCACAGAGTGCCTAATAATGGTTTATGAGTTATATATGAGAACTAGAGAAAAAGGATGAAATAACGAGTTGATAAGAAAAATATGCAATTTATATTCTAAGTGAGCTAAAAAATCAAATGAGAGAAGAGCCAGTAATTTTTACTTATTATAAAATACAAGAAGGGCAATTCAATATATAAGCTTATTCATATATATATATATATATAAACACATACAAATATATATAATTTATTTGAATAAGACATAGAAAGTGGCTGGCCAGAGGGAGAGTGGAAAGAGACAGAAGCCATATTTCTCTAATAAGTAAACTTTCTGTAACCCCATCACAACATTTACCACTAGAGGCAGCAGGGATGCTATTGGACTACATGACACAAGAGCTGTAAATTTTTCAAAATTCCAAGCAGAATTTTCTCTAAATTATTTTGCCTGAGAAGATTTCCACTTAATGGTGTATATTTATGAGATCAGTTGCTTAGAAACAGAATAAAGAGAGAAACTGATGACAAGAAAACCATGATACACTCTCTCCAAGATTTCTTGTGAAAATTTAGTTTTCATTGAATTTTTTAGTTTTAGTTTTGTATGTATTTGAATCAAGATATTTAGTGCAAGATATTAATAATGTTTCATAATTGAGAATTGTACTTTTTTAATACATAGAGTCTTTCCCTTTATCATTTTTTATTTGAAATTATATCTTTAATAATACAAGTATTATAGTTTCTACTTTTATTTAAAATACATTTAATTTCATGGTTTCCCTCGCATTATTTTTACAACCCACATATCTGTGTCATTTGACTTTACAGACTGCTTGCAGTTGGGTTCATTATTATTCTGGTCTGCAAATCTTGACTTTTAATATTTGTTCGTTTTACAAGACCAATAGTCTTTCTCTGCCGGCCACTGTTCTAGATGCTAAGGATACAGCCATGAATAAAACAAAGTCCTTGTCTCATGGACATTATGTTCTACTGTGAAGAAACTGACAATAAAAAAAATACATCTATAATATTTGGGATATTGATAAGTGCTAGAAATATATAAAGAAGTGTAGAGAAAAGGTGTGCATGTCAGACTGGAGGGCATTTGAGCAAGCCTTAGAGGAAGCAAGTCAGTGAGCCTCCTGAATATTTGCTGAAGAGCAAAGGTTCCTGAGAGTAGGAAGGTAGTAGCATGCTTCCTGGGTTTCCACAGCTGGCCATCAGTGAGACCAGAATGAGAGGGACAGAGGAAATAAGAGGAAGAGCAGTAGGAGAGGTCAGAGAGGTAGTGGGGTTCAAGGCCATGTAGAATCTTGTACAGCATGGGGAAAGAACTTAAGAGCTTCCTCAGGGTAAGGTGACAAGTCCCAAGGCAGAGGAATGGCATATATTGACACACTAAAGGATTACTAGGGCTGCCACCTGGAGAAAGAACTGGAAAGTGGGACAAAAGAGAAACAGCCAGGCTATTTAAACAGCTATTTGCCTTAATCCAGGTGAAGGGAATAGTAGGCTGAACTGAAGTTCTAAATAATCCACCTCACAATTTACAGGTAATTTGAAAATGGGTAAAATGAGTATAAATACGGTTGCCAACAGCCCACAGCTTGCCAATTCTGGGTACAAGGCCTATGAGTTAGCCCCGGTCTGCAAGAAACAGTACTATTCAATAATCATATTTCTGTATGACACCACTGGCTCACCCTTGAATTCTCTCCAGGGCAAAGTCAACAACTCTCCCGGGTTAAGCCCCAATTTTGGGGCTTTCCTGTCCTGCATCATAATCTTGGGGAAAAAATCAGCATGATGTGGACAGAGGAGGCTCTACATACTTCTAAATAGAAAACCAAAGTCGCACATGAAGATTTGAGATTTTTTTCAACCACTATAATGAAATATAGAAAACACAGGAGCAAGAACTTTCCAAATTCTGAAAGCAAAACCTTTCAATCTAACAATGCATACCTAGTGTGACGATGATGCAGGACAGGTAAGCCTCAAAACTGGGGCTTACCCCGGAAGAGTTCTTGGTTTCATCCAATAAAGACTTCAACAGCAAGCTGGTAGTACTGGACAGTAATCTTTTGTTGAATGGTACTACTTTTTGCAGAGCAGGATTAACTCATAGCCAGCTCAGAATGAGCAACACTCACTCTGTTGTTGACAACCCTATTTATACTCACTTATACCCACTTTCAATTACATGCAGATTGAGGAGTGGGTTAATGCAAGCTAAAGAGGGCGGTATATAGAACTTTCTAGGAAAGGGGCAGTAACTCCTCATTACCATGGAGGAGGGTGGTAGCTTCCAGGTCATTGCCCATAGCATTTGTAAACTGTCATGGTGCTGGTGGAAGCCTCTTATACTAAAGAGTAATGAGGGCAGCTAGGGAGCGCTTTATTCCCACCAGCTGGGCCTGCTGGTTTCTTTACTTCAGGCCATCAAATAACTCCTGCCGGTTTTCTATCTCAATTTGACTCAGTGGCTTATACTGTCATTTATTGTGCCAGACATATATGGTGCCTTCTCTGCCTAGGAGATCGTATCTTCAGTTTTGCATAATTTTCTTAAAATATTTCACTGATGCTCATTTCAACTCTGTTTTCTTTTTAAAGTCTTTATAGAATTTCTACTATTGATTTGGAGAGTGGAGCTCTCTGATCACCCTTCTAACTTTCTTTTCTCTCCATATTTACTTCTTTTTGTTGCTTTGCTTTACTTTCTGGAAGCTTCCCTCAAATTTGCTTTTCAAACCTTCTGAGCTTTTCATTTCTGCTTCCTTCTTTAAATTTCCAAGAGTGTCTTTTCACTCTCTGAATATTTCATCCCATTACATTCTGTCCTTTTGTAAATAATACAATATATTTACTTACATCCCTGAAGATATTACACATATTTTGAAGTTTTCTTTTTCTACAGAACTTGTTTTCTCAAAGTTGCTTTTATTTATTCATTTAAGTTAGTCTTTATATATATATATTAGAGATTTTTCTCAAAATTAGTTGTCTGCCTATGTTTACTTATCTACTATTTTTAAAAAGCTGGTTGTTAGTTTTGAGCATGTTATCAGGTCATTGAAATTAATTGCAGGATGGCTTACCTGGGTCTTTGGCAAAGAATCCCCATATTAGGAGGATAATAAGGAACTTAGTTTTCAAAGAGTTTTAAAACAACTCCCCTTACTTTAATCCATGTCTCCTTCACTCTCATATCTGGAGGCAACTGTTGCTGCCAAGTTTTGAGAATTCAGTGATATCTATTAAACTGGCTCTCTGTGTTCCCCACTGTCATTTATGGCTCAACTTCTCCCCAGTCACTAATGCAATGACCACTTATCCACTTCTTTATAGTAAATATATATATTTACCATACACACACACACACACACACACACACACACACACACACACATATATATACTCACTCTGTTGAGTCTCACTCTGTTGCCAGGCTGGAGTGTAGTGGTGCGATCTTGGCTCACTGCAACCTCCTCCTCCCGGGTTCAAGCGATTCTCTTGCCTTAGCCTCCTGAGTAGCTGGGACTGCAGGCATGTGCCATAGTAAACATATTTTTCCAAAAATTACTGCTGCTCTTTTCATTCTTGTTTCTGAATAATTATGGTTTTGTTTTTGTTTGATTTTTGTAGGCCTAATCAGTAGTTTCAAACTGAAGGTTTTAGAAATAAATAAAAGTAGTAGGATATTGCCATTTTTTAATTGGAACTCTTCCTCAGGTTTTATGTCTACAGGTGATTAAATTTATGCATTCGAAAACATTTCCAAAACTTGTCTTTCTGGATATGATGAGGCAAAAATAAAATTGAAGTGCTGTGTCTCTTTTATGATACTTCCTACCTTCAGCACTGCTTTAACTTCCCATTTTGCTAAATATTGCTAGTAGTTAAAATTTGAAGTTTGAAACAGGAATTATTATGTTAGGATTTTTATAAGCAATTCCACAGTAAATATTTGGATATTTTATTTTAACTGATTTTTACTTAATCACTAGTCCGTTATTAATGAGGTATACTCATTTTTTAACTTAATCTGTCAGCTGGTAGAAGTGTGTCTTCTAATTTTTTATAGAAATTCACATGAATAGGATATTTCTTGCATTTATGTTTATAACAGACAGTTTGGATGAATATAAAATTATTGAGTCTATATAATTTTTTCATAAAGCTCACCAGATTTTCTTTAGTATAATTTCATGTTTAGCTATTATTCTAGCAGACAAATCTGAGGTGATCCAGATATTCTGATTTATGCTGCTCTATCTGTTAGTTGTGGTTTAGATATTGCTGTGAGTTTTCAGTCGTGTTTTTGGTCTTCACAGATAATATTGTCTTAAGTCAAGGCAATAGGATTTTCTGCTACAAGTCTCTTTTCAATGTAATAAAAATGATTTTTGAAAATTTAGGTATGGATTGAGTTTATGGAAATTATGAAGAGAGATTTTTAAACTGAACTGGTTCCTCTGCCCCCCACACCCCTGCTCCCTACCTCCAGGCCAGAAAAAGTGGGATTAAGAGTACCTGAGTATTGCACAGAAGGAAACCAAGGAGAAAAAGTTACCTTTGTCCTTCTTTCAAAATATACTTCCCCAAATCAACTAAAGTGGAAAACTAGGCACACTGGGCCACCAGGTAATAGTGCTTCCTCGGCCCTTCTCTCTGCTCTGTGTTTTAGAGGCACTTAGAATTATCTGGATTATCTAGAGTCAGAAATATGAAGTGAGGTTGAGGGAGTAGAGGAATCTGATCTGGTCCCACAGGAGCTTGACTGGCGAACCTTCTGCCTGTTCAACAGACCTGTGCCCAAATCAGGATACCAAGGGCAAGGCTTGCCTGGAGAGAACTCACTTCCCTTAGCTTCCAGGTAACAAAAAAGTTCTCAGGGAACAAGCTGCAGAGGCCAGATAATGATGTTTAAATATTTAGACCTATGATATGTGGTCCTTAATTTGCACTCCCACCCTGGGTGAGTGCCACAAATTTTAAGAGCAAGATGGTTCATGGATATTTTAGTTAGCAGAATATGTACTGAGGGTTATGAGTCAGACAGTATTTTGAACTAAATATCTCCCAGTTTGGTTTTTTTTGGCAAATGTATGCAAACGTACATAGAACAACAAAACAAAACAAGCGATCTCCTCTTTGCCTGCTATACCAACTGGATACATAATTTTTTCCTCTCATTGCTACTACAAACCTTTGGGTGAATTGTCCCTATTTTTAAATAATTTAGTATCTAGTCCAACTGGCTTCTTCAAAATCCACAGTAGCTAATATTAGCACTTTATGTTCTGGATTATGCTGTCACCCAGAATTATTCCTGTTCTGGAATCTTAAATTCCAAATATGAAAATCTCTGAATGTTTTCTCCTATACTTCCAATGTATTCATCCCCAGTTCTTTCTAATTTTTTTAAAAATTATATTATCTAGGTATCTAGTTCAAAAAAATCATCCTCCTTTTTCTTTTCTGTTTTAGGCTTATCTTCATTCTCTATCCAACCTGGATAACAGGGAGGTGATTCATGAAACTGAGCTACTTCATGAGACTTGTGGTTGAATCAATGGTAAAGAATAGTAAGACTAACAAAAAACTCACTAGGCTGAGGAAGCAACCATGTACAGAGCAACAGGAAAGAAGACATCTGGGAAACTAGATAATACTAGAGATTCAAAGTCATGGAGAATGGAGGTTGAACCTGGAAGAACTTTTGTTTCAAGGCATTTTCAGCTATGAGTATACAGATCAGAGGAAAACGATAGAAAGGAATAAGATCATAAATTCTGCTGGCAAAAGAGGTCCATATTCTTGAGGTACATACCTATCATCCAGATACTGCTAGATTTGCAGGTAATAACTTACATAATGCAAGTCATTCAACTACCATGTGTTCTACTTTGATCATTTATTAAATGGGGATATTAATAGCTTCTATTCCATGAGCTGGTTAGTTACTAACCCAATTACTATGTGTAAAGTGCCAAAAAATAAAAAGTGCTAATTTTAATAGAATTCAAGAAACATGGCCAGGTGTGGTGGCTCATGCTTGTAATCCCAGTACTTTCGGAGGCTGAGGCAAGAGTATCACTTGAGGCCAGGAGTTCCAGACCAGCCTGGGTGAAGTAGCAAGACCTTGTCTTTGAAAATAAAAAGAAATGTTACTTGTTACTATAGATATTATTCAAATTACAGTGAAACCTCATGAACCATCTCTGTCCCACTGCAAAGTACATGGCTGTGATACTTAAGTATTCTTCTACCTTCTACTTAATATCCTTCCTCTTAAACTTCAAATACAGGGAAATTCTCTCCTGATATAGAAAATATCACTGATCAGGTTTTAAGTTTCATTCATAGTCAGTTAAGATGCTAGTTAAGATTTTCAGACCCTTCCTGCCTGTATCTCCTCTGGCCTCACAGACATTCTGACTTAAATGGACAATGAAAGTAGCCAAATTCGTGTACTGTGTCTTGATTTCACACAGTATCTACTACGGTTTGTCCCCTCCTAAATTCAGGTTGAAATTTAATCCCTAATACAATAATATTAAAAGGTGAGGACATTAGAAGGTGATTAAGTTATGAGAGTGAAGCCCTCATAAATGGGATTGGCAACATTATAAACGGGCTGGAGGGAACTAATTTTGCCTTTCTACCTTCTGCCATATAAGTAAGCAGCAAGAAGGTCCTCACCAGTCACTGAGTATCAGTGCCTGGCCTTGGAGTTCCCACCCGCCAGAACAGTTACAAAATATATTTTCATTCTTTATAAATTGGCCAGTTTCAGGTATTTTGTTATAGCACTACAAATAAACTAAGACAATATCTTTCCACAGAAGCACATGGTAATGGCCACATTAAAATATCAAAACTAATTGTAAATTGAAACATACTTCAGCTGGGTGCAGTGGCTCATGCCTGTAATCCCAGCACTTTGGGAGGCCGAGGCAGGAGGATCACTTGAGATCGGGAGTTTGAGACTAGCCCGACCAACATGGAGAAACCCCGTCTCTACTAAAAATTACAAAATTAATCAGGCATCGTGGTGCATGCTTGCAATCCCAGCTACTCAGGAGGCTGAGGCATGAGAATCGCTTGAACCTGGGAGGCGAAAGTTGCAGTGAGCTGAGACTGCACCACTGCAAACTAGCCTGGGCAACAAGAGTGAAACTCTGTCTCAAAAAAAAAAAAAAAAAAAGAAAAGAAATATACTTCAATCCAGTGAGTGTCAGTTTATTCAACATAAACTCAATTGTTTTCTAAGACTTATTTTTTTTTTATGGGGGAAAACAAAACAAAATAAAATGAAATAAAATAAAAAAATATAAATGAACTTGTCTATTCTATGGTGGTAATTGTACTAGAAATGTATTTAACAACTATATCAAGTATGATTAAATATTATATCTCATACAAGGACTTTTATGCACTATATAAATATAAAAAACTTGATTGATAAAAATAGAAAAATCAAAATTACAGTATACAAAAGCAAACTATAATCTGAAAGATTATATAGAATTTTGTGTCATGCATACCACTGTACTTCTCTATGTGAATTCTGAAAATGGTATGTTAAAGTAATAAAAAAAATTTGTATTTGTATAACAAATAACAATTAATGTTAATTGTTATTAACATTAATATTAAAGAATTCCACCCTTTGGGAGGTCGAAGTGGGAGGATCATGAGGTCAGGAGATCGAGTACATCCTGGCTAACACCGTGAAACACTGCCTCTACTAAAAACACAAAATTAGCTGGGTATAGTGGTGGGGGCCTGTAGTCCCAGCTACTCGGGAGGCTGAGGCAGGAGAATGATATGAACCCAGGAAGCGGAGCTTGCAGTGAGCCGAGATCTCACCATTGCACTCCAGCCTGGGCGACTGAGCGAGACTCCATCTCAAAAAAAAAAAAAAAAAAATTCCACCAATCTAGATTTCTTAAAGAAAAACATCAAAAAATTAAAGAATTGGCCGGGTATGGTGGATCATGCCTGTAATACCAGCACTCTGGGAGGCCAAGGCGAGCGGATTACCTGAGATCAGGAATTCGCGACTAGCCTGGACAACACAGTGAAACCCCCTCTTTACTAAAAATACAAAAAGTAGTCCGGCATGGTGTCAGGCGCCTGTAATCTCAACCACTCAGAAGGCTGAGGCAGGAGAATCACTTGAACCTGGAAGGCGGAGGTTGCAGTGAGCCGAGATTGCACCATTGCACTCTAGCCTAGTTGACAAGAGTGAAATTCCATCTCAAAAACAAACAAAAACGAAAACAAAAAATGAAGAAAAAATTAAAACTACAAAAGAATTGTATGATTTTCGGTTCAATATGTTTTATTTTTTATGTCTTACATGTATGAAATATTTGTGTATAAATTTGTATGTTCTCAAGGAGCAGTTATTTTCTCTTCCCAATTTATATCATATTGTAAACATAACATGCAAATAACCTAAACAAGTAAAAATGTGTCTAGCTAAAAGATCTAAAAGCAAATCGTAAAAACAAAATTTAAACCAATACAAACCGAATGAGTTCATATACATTAAATTCTCCTCCTGTATATTTCAGGCAAAGGAATGGAAAAAGCCAAAGCTATGACTTCAACAACTTATTCTCAAAAAAAAGTCATTACATTGCTTAAAAACTTCACTGATCATGCATCCTGTTCACACACAAAACCATTGTTGATTATATTGAAAGAATTCTGTCTGCAAAGATTGTAAAATCAAGTCATGTTCTGTGAACAATACTTTTAGAGCCTTTAGTTAAGTCTTTAACTCATAAAATTGCACCTGCATTTGAAATGGATTTTACCCATCATCCCAAGTGCTCAGTTAAGTCAATGTGTGCAAAATTGTATCAGCAACTGCAATACTGAAGCAGTGAAGTGAATTTTGAAAAACTCTGTGAGAATGGTAATGGAAACATAATTTGCAGAAGTATTCTGAGTTCACTGTAAAGTACTACATCATACTTGCTTATGTATTTTATTTTCCAATAATAATAAACTTATAAAAATGTGTGGCATTTCTTTATATTGATTATATGGCTTGAGCACTGTTACATACATTTTAATAAAATGTTAAGGTTTCACAGTTTTATACTTTTATTTTGATCATGACAACAGTAAAGTATAACTCATAAGAAAGTATTGATACAAATTTATGATTTACAGCCATCTCATACAAATACATTTAATTAATTTAAGGACTTGAAAACACATATATTTTAACTAGGCATGTAATTTGTTTTATTAGGAAGTCTTACTGCTACCTGTTAGTACCTGTCACAGAGATTATCAAAGTGAAAGGTGGATCAACAGAAAGTAGCCTTCTGTATATGTGGGTTCCACATCTGTGCATTCAACCAACTACAGATCAGAAATATTCCCACCAAAGGATGCTTGTACATGTACTAAACATGTACACCTTTTGCTTGTCATTAATCCTTAAACAATATAGGATAACAATGAATAACAATGATTTACACAGTGTTGTTGTTGTGTTAAGTATTATAAGTTATCTAGAGCTGATTTAAAATATATTGGAGGATGTATATAGATTATATGCAAATGTTAAATACTACATTTTTCTATATAAGGGACCTGAGTGTCTGTAAATGTTGGGTTCTGTGGGGCATCATAGAACCAATTCCCCCACAGATAGAGAGGGATGACCGTATAAAGATTGGAACACACAAAGACACAAAGATTTACAGTACAGAAGGGAAATGAATTTACCTGCCAAACCATTGGATTCAGGTATAAAATGCCTAGAGAATAGTTCATGACATTAAAAGCATATATTAAAAATAAGAAAGGCTCAGAATCAGAAATATAGAAGTTCATCTAAAAACATTTGAAAAATAACAGAAAATTAAAACCAAATAATGTGGATAGAAGAAAATATATAAACAAATATTGCCCATGACCTTCAAGTTTATATAAAATGACCAAATGCAAAGACTCAACTTCCTAAAACCAAAATAAGAAGAAATAGGAGTTCTGAAGAAGGCCATATCAAAGAATATCCAAAAATATCCTACATAAAAAAAAAAAAATCCCATCAAAAAAAGTGAACTCAGTTTTGAAAGTCTTTCTATAGAGAAACCTAAGTCCTAAAGGGCTCTACTGGTAAGTTATTCTAGACTTTTAGGGAACAATTAATACTAATTGGGCAAACATTCATCCAGATAATAAAAAAGAGACTCACTTCACAACATCTTTTATGAAAGTGGCAAAAACTTCATAGTAAAACTCAACAAGGACATTTCAACAAAGGAAAATTCTAGATCAATGTCTTTCATGAACATGGATGCCAAAATCCTAAACAGTATATTAATAAAATGAAACCAGTCATATTAGTAAAAAATATAGTACATCAAAATCCAAGTCTTTTCTTGAAGAAGTTCAGCCTTAGTTATCATTCAAAAATCAATCATTATAATTCACCTGATTAATAGAATAAAGGAAAAAACATAGCAATCATTTTAATATATATGGGAAACTATTCAAAACAAGTTAACAAAAATTCACAAGAAAAAAATTTTAAGCAAGATAAGAATATAAACTTTCCTTGTTAAGAGTATCTGCCAAACATCAGAAGTTATTGTGAAATATTGAAGTATTTCCCAACAGGTAAAAGATGTCTATTGTCGTGCTTTTAATGAGGCATTGTAGCAGAGATTTTAGTCAATGTAACAAAGTAAGAAAATTAAAAACAGTCAAGAATTAGAAATAAATAAACTAAATAGTTGTTATTTGGAGATGACATGACTGTGCATGTAAACAAATCTAAAATAAACTACTGACGTATACACAGATAATCCTTGTATTAGTCAGGGTTCTCTAGAGGGATAGAGCAAATAGGACATATATATATATTAGTCAGGGTTCTCTAGAGGGACAGAACTAATTAATAATAATAATATATATATCTCGAAGAATATATTTTGTATGTATATATAAAGGGGAGTTTATTAAGCATTAATTTACATGATTACAGGGTCCCACAATAGGCTGTCTGCTAGCTTAAGGAGCAAAGATAGCCAGTCCAAGCCTTAAAATGGAAGACCTTGGAATCTGATGTTCAAAGGCAGGAAATATCCAGCACTGGAGAAAGGTGTAGGCTGGGGGCTAGGCCAGCCTTGCCTTTCCACATTTTTCTGTCTGCTTTATATTCACTGGCAGCTGATTAGATAGTGCCCACTAGATTAAGGGTGGATCTGCCTTCCCCAGCCCACTGACTCAAATGTTAATCTTCTTTGGCAATACCCTCACAGACACACCCAGGATCAATACTTTGCATCCTCAGTCCAATCAAGTTGACACTCAGCGTTAACCATCACAATCCCAGACTTACCATCCCTTGACTTAGCATGGTATTTTTTGACTTTATGATGGTATTTAAGTGATAATCTTTTTATATGATTCAATGGGGCCGTGTCCAAACAAATCCATCATAAATTGAAAATATTTTCCATTTATGATGGGTTTATCTGGATGTATCCCTATTGTAAGATGAAGAAGAGTATCTGTGCACACACACACACACACACACATGTGCCTCTGCTATGGTTTGAATATGTTCTTCAAAGTTGAGGTGTTGAAAAACATAACAGTTTAATGTGACAGTGTTGAGAGGTGGGATCTCCAAGAGGTCAGGAAGGCTCTGTCCTCATGAATAAATTAATGTCATTATCCCAAAAATGGGGTTGCGATCATGGAATTTTTTTTTTTTTAAATAAAAGCCATGTGATGAGGCCAGGCGTGGTAGCTCACACCTGTAATCCTAGCACTTTGGAAGCCCAAGGTGGGTGGATCACTTGAGGTCAGGAGTTCGAGACCAGCCTGGCCAACATGGCAAAATTCTGTTTGCTAAAAATACAAAAATTAGCTGGGTGTTGTAGTGTGTGCCTGTAGTCCCAGCTACTCGAGAGGGAGGTAGGAGAATCGCTTGAACCTGGGAGATGGAGTTTACAGTGAGCCAAGATCGTGACACTGCACTCCAGCCTGGGGAACAGAGTGAGACTCAGTCTCGAAAGAAAAATAAAATCATGTGATACCTTCTGCCAGGTCGTGTTGAAGCAAGGTCCTCACCAGGTGTGACCCCCCAATCCTGGACTTTCTCACCTCCAAAATCATAAGCCCAATAAATTTCTCTTTATTATAAATCACCCAGTCTGTGGTATCCTGCTATAGCAGAACAATAGGGACTAAGACAATATTATACAATACATATGATGTATTCCCTATATGAGAAACATTTCTAAAATGAATTTAAAATATATCACTTATAATAGCATCAATAAAACCAAATGATGAAGGATACATCTTGCCAAAAATTGTATCATGTCTCTATACTAAAATAATAAATGTAATTAGTAAAACTGAAGGGGATATAAATAAAAGGAGGTGTATTTTATGTTCATAGGTTTGAAAGCATGGTTCTCAAATGGAGCTTTAAATTCTATATAATGGCAAAATGGCATACCAAACTTTCAGAAAGAGATCATTTCTAAAATGCATTTGCAAATATAAAGGCTAAGAATAGCCAAACTAATCTTGAAGAAGAAAAAAATGAGGGAGAAGTACCTCTACTAAATGTTCAGATTTTTAATTAACAATTTAGAATATGTGCTTTATTTTCAAATATGGACATGTAGAACAATGGAATGAAGTAGAGAATTCGAAAACATTGCTACACATATATGACTGATTTTGAATGAAGGTGGCTTAGTAGAGACAAACAGCCAATAAATGTAGCTAAGACAACTGGATATAAAATCCCCCTCCACCATTTTTCTGTCCTCTCTACCACTCACCATATACAAAAATCCGTGTCAAGTAGATTATAAATATAAATGAAAAAGGAAAAACTTTAAGCTATTGTTAAAGTGTTGTCAAGCTATGCCATATAGACCAAAACCAACTTACCACCTGCTTTTGTATGGCCTGTGAGCTAAGAATGGTTTTTACATTTTTAAATAGCTAAACAAAATCAAAAGAAGAATTTCATTTTATGACATGTGAAAATTATATGAAATTCAAATTTCAGTTTCTATAAATGAGGACTTATTGGAACATAAACATTCTCATTAAATTAGGTATTTTTTTATGGCAGTTTTTGTGCTACAACGACAGTCTTCAGTAAGGGTGACAAAACAGTGTGACCTGAGAAACCAAAAATATTTACTACCTAGCTCTTTACAAAAACAGTTTTTGGCAACCTCTGCGTTAGAGGATGATATCGAAGAATATCTTTTTTACCTTTGTACTGATAAAGATTTATTAAACAGAACCAAGGGAAGATGGATAAATTGGACCTTAATAAATTAATAATTTATTTCAGTCAAAAGACATCTCATAAAGAAAGAACAGACAAGCCACATAATGTGAGAGGTATTTGCAGCATATGTTATTGAAAAAGGGTTACATTTACCAAAAAAAAAAAAAAGTAGGAAAACTTTAAATGTACAAAATTTGACCAAGCACTCTAAAAGAAAGATATTCATATAGCCAAGAAGCATATCAGAAGGTGTTCAATCACATAAATCATCAGAAAAAAATCAAAGTAGTAATAACAATGGAATGCTGCAGCAAATCAACAAATATGATAAAATTAAAAGGCTAAAACAGCAGTTATTACCAATGCCCTAGAAAAAATAGATATATATTCCTGGTGAGAAGGTAATTCGGTAAGATTATTTTGAGAAACTTTTAGTGTCTGTCAAAGTTGAAAACATACATAACCCATTTATCAAGTAAATCCCTTCCTACCCAAAACAAAGGTACCATATGTATTCATACAAAAATGTATAGCAATATATATAACATTACTATTCTGGAAGTGGCACAAACACCCACCAGCTGTAGATAAAATACATATATTGTAGAATGATCATACAATGGAATACCATACAGAAGTGAAAATAAAGGAACTATTTTTCCATGTATTAGCATGAATAAATAAAATAGGCATAGTATATTGACTGAAAGAAACCAGATACAAAAGGGTATATTCTGTACAATCACATTTATACAAATTCCAAACACTGACAAAACTAATGTTATTGGTCATATTTGTAGAGATGAGAAGGGGTGGTAGAGACAAGAAGGTGACCTGGAATGTGCTGCTGATTTTATCTTTGTTGACCTGCATGGTGGTTATTTGAATTCATGATTTGCACACTGTCCTGTTTATTTTAAAACATGAAAGGATAAAATCAAATGAGGGAATTTTATGACATGTATTTAAATTAGACAAACAAATTTGTCTTAAGAACTAAACTTTCTTAGAAAAATCTTGGACAGATTGGAGTCTATAGTGTCATCACTTTTATCTAAATATCCAAGAAAAGTATATTCTTTTTATATTTTTACAAAGCAAAGGAACAGTCAAGAACAATAGTATTTTAAATAGCAATGTTCCAGACAAAACAGGCTATCTAAATCTGGCAATATTGTATTGAATCAGCCATAGGAGATGCATGATGAGCATTTTGGCACTCCTTTTAAGCAATACTATTAGGATAGAGTTTATGTTCAATAAGTATTATCAAAAGCTACTGCTTCCTTTTTAAATGGTCTATGCCAAAATATTTCTTCCTCATTTTAATATTCTACTTATATCTTTTTGCAAATTGTATTAAAGTTTTGAGAAGAGTAAATTGGTTTCTAGAAGAACTGAAAACGGGCACTTGCCTTTTGGCTCCAATTTATTATTAAATGCATCATAGACAAAATAATGTACATTTCTAATAAGTAAACTTTAATGAAACATAGAAAATTACAAATAAGTAAATTGAAACAAATACAGTTTTAAAAAATGTCACCCTAATGGTGCATATGAAATATTCATTCTAGCCCAAGTTATGAGAGTACTTTCTGGCACAGTTATATTTAGGTTAAAACAAATTCACTGTGAAATCATGTATGTAATCAATCTGTCTCCTTACCCTTATTACAAGACAGTATGCCACCTCTCATCAACAACTAATGCTATATTTAATCAAACAGAAAAGTCCTAAGATAGCTGAGGTATTAAAATTCTAGCGGACTAACACCCATTAAACATAAGATTTTTTAAAAGTTCAACTGAAGAGAATATAAACCACCCTTTATTAAATGTAAAACAAACAAGACCTAAAGTAGAATATTAAGTTAACTCAAAAAGGATTTTTACAGTTTCTCTTTATTTTTATTTCTGGTTTTAAGGTTTAGAAATATGTTCATAGAGTTAATTTTTACATTTTATGCTTAGTCCTTTATTTATTTGGCAAACAGTTCAGAACAGAGAGACACCTGCTCCATTTTACTTGTAAAATTCAATGGATAATAAAGAAAAAACTCATAGTGGATATAAACCTGCCTCCTCCAAAAAATAAAGAAGGGGAAAAGGGAGCTCAAAGAAAAAAAAAAAAAAGAAAGAAAGAAAGGAAAACCTAGTAGTGCTCCTTCCCTGGATGTTTGAGTATGCTTTCCCTGCTCAAACAATAGAATTTCAGCTACACAAGTGCATGGTGAATGAGAAAGGGAAGCCACATCAAAGTGCCTAGAACAAGTGAACTGATTCCTGAGCCTTCTCCACAAATCTACACTCAACATCACAGGACTGAGATAATCTAAAGGAAAACAATTATGGGAGAACAGAGAACCAGGGGTGCCTGCAAGACACCATCTCACTCCCAAGTCCTCCACAGTATCACACACCAGGCCTAGTTTTTATTCTTATCTTTAGAAAAAAATACGTTCTACCCAAGAAAAAAATCATTAAACCTATGAAGAATTCAAACTCTTAAAGGAAAAAATATAATAAAGGCAATCTATGTTACTGAAGGCAACATTAGTGGAGCAAACAGACAAGGTTTTCTTTTAAGTTCAGGTTTATTAAAGTATAACTATACATACAGTAAAATTCTTAGAGATACATATCAAATGTTTCTGATATGGTTTGCCTTTCTGTTGCCACACAAATCTCATCTTGAGTTGTAATGCCCAAGTATCGAGGGAACAACCTGGTGGGAGATGATTGGATCATGGGGGTGGTTTCCTCCACGCTGTTCTTGTGATAGTGAATGAGTTCTTTTAAGATCTGATGGTTTTATAAGTGTTTGACTGTTCCTCCCTAACACATACACACTCTCTCCTGCTGCCTTGTGAAGAAGGTGTCTGCTTCCCCTTCTACCATGATTGTAAGTTTCCTGAGGCTTCCCCAGTCACGTGGAACTGTGAAACAATTCAACTTCCTTTGTTTATAAATTACCCAATCTTGGGTAGTATCTTCTTAGCAGAGTGAGAATGGACTAATACCGTATCGAAATCAAATGAAGAATAATTCCAATATCACGAAAAATTGCCTCAAAATACTTTGTCATCAACCTCCTTTTCCCACAAGTCCTTGAAAATTGCTAACCTGTTTCCATTCCTTTAGTTTTGCCTTTTTCAGAATGTCTTATAAATAAACATCATATAATATGTAACCATTTGAATTTGACTTCTCTCATTTATCATAATGCATTTGGGATCCGTGTGTATGTTTGCTCATATCAGGAATAGTTAATTCTTTTGTATTTCTGAATAGTATTCCATTTTAAAGATGTACTATATTTTGTTTAGCTATTTATCTATTGAAAAATCATTTGGGTTATTTCCAGATTTTCATAATTATGAACAAAGCTACAACAAATATTGCATATATTCTTCTTATGTGAATATGTTTTACATTCTTTTGGGTGAATATCTAGAAGTAGGATTGCTGCATCTCAAGATAAATGAAAATTTAGTTTATTATAAAAAAAACTGGCAACTGTTTTCTAAAGGGGCTGTGCTATTTTGTAACTCTGCTGTCAGTGTAAAAGAGTGTCATTTACACCATATCCTATCAGCACTTCATACCGCCACTTTTTAAAAGTGTAGTTATATTAAAAGTTGTTGAGTAGTACTTTCTTTTTAAAATTTGTATTTATCTAGTGAATAGTGATGGTGAATATCTTCATTTATTTATTGGCCAAATGTCTATTTTCTTAGGTGAATGGGAAATCTTTTGCCCATTTTTTCTTACTGTTTTAAAAATTATTATTGTGGTTCAGTTTTAAGAAACTTTAAAATCTCAGCAGACTTGTATCAGATATATATTTAACAATACTTTTCTCAATCTGTAGCAATGGTTTTATTTTTTAATATGGTCATTTGAACATAAGTTGTTGATTTTGATATATTCCTGTTGATCATTTTTTCTTTAATGAGTTGTGCTTTTGTGTACTACTTAAGAAAACATTTTCTAACCTAGTGTACCAAAGTTTTTCTTCTCTGATATAGTCTAGAAATGTTATAGCTTTGGGTTTATTATTTAGATTTAGGATCCATTTTAATTTTAATACGCTTCAAGGTATGATTTGAAGTTCTTTTTTAAGTATGGATGTCTGGTTGTTTCAGCACTCTGTTGGAAAGATTACCTTTTATGCATTGAATTGCCTTTGAGTCTTTGTCAAAAATCAATGAACTATATATATGCAAGTTCCACTTTGCACTTTTTTCCATTGACCTATATATCTATTCTTTCACCAATATTATGCCATCTTTTTAATAACTTTTATTTCAAGTTTAGGGGTGCATGTGCAGGTTTGTTACCTAGGTAAACTTACGTCATACAGGTTTGCTATATAAATTATTTTATCATCCAGGTATTGTGCCTAGTGCCCATTAGTTATTTTTTCCTAATTCCCTTCCTCCTCCCATCCTCCACCTTTCAGTAGGCTCTGGTGTGTGTTGCTCCCTGCCATGTGTTTATGTATTCTCATCATTTAGCTCCTACTTATAAGTGAGAATATGCAGTATTTGATTTTCTGTTCCTGTGTTAGTTTGCTAAGGATAATGACCTCCAGCTCTACCCATGTCTCTGCAAAGGACATGATCTCATTCTTTTTTATGGCTGCATAATATTCCAAGGTATATATGGACCACATATTCTTTATCCAGTCTATTGTTGATGGACATTTAAGTTGATTCCATGTTTTTGCTATTGTGAATATGCTATCTTTATTACTGTAGGAAAGTCTTGACATCAGATAGTGTGCATACTTCAACTTTTTCACAATTGTTGTGACCAATGAAAATTCTGTGATTTTCCTTATAAATTTTAGAATCAACTTGATGGTTTATATGAGAAAAAAACTGTTGAGATTTTCAGTGAATAATGATAAATTCATAGAGCAGTTTGGGGACAAGTAGTGCCTGAACAACACTGGTTCCTGCCATCCAGGAACGTGGCATATTTAAGTTGTCTCTGATTTCTCCTATCAGTGTTGTATAGTTTCCAGCATGGAAAACTTATCTTTAAGTGGCTAAAAGTCTCATGTTTTTGGTGTTATTGTAAATTAAGCTTTTTATATTAACCTCATCATCCAATTGTTTATTCCTCATACCCAGAAATACAATCAATTTTTGAATTTTTTGATTTTCTTAAACTAACTTCTTAGTTTTACCAGATTTTTGATAGACTCTTCGGGGTTTTCTGCATAAAAATTATTTTACTTTTAAATATTGATAATTTTACCTTTCTAAACTGTATGACTTTAATTTACTCCAATACAAGTTGAGTAGAAATGGTGACAGCAATCATCCTAAACATCTTACCAGTCTTAGAAGAAAGCATAAAGGGTTTCACAGTTAATTATGGGTATATCCTTAGATTTTTCTTTTATGTGTGTTATCAGTGTTAGGGTATTTTTTGAAACTCATAGGCTTTTTATAATAATAGTTTTAGATTTACAAAAATGTGAGCCAATGGAAAATAGTACATAAAGTTGCCATATACCATTACCCTATATAGTTTCCCCTGTTATTAATGTCTTGTATTAGTGTAGCACATTTGCTACAAATAATGAAGCAATATCAATAGATTTTGATTATTAAAGTCTTTGCATTAAGGTTCATTCTTTCTGTTAGTTTTATCGGTTTTGACAAATGCATAAATCGTGTATCAATTCGTTACCATATCCTGTAGAATAGTTTCACTATTCCAAATATTCTTGTGGGTCACAATTCATCCCTCATTTTCCTCGTAAACTCCTAGTAACCTTTTTTTATAGTTTTGTCTTTTCCAAAATGTTATGTGTTTGTAACAATACAGTACATAGCCTTTTCAAACTAGCTTCTTCCACTTAATAATATGCGCTTAAGGTTTCTCTATGCCTTTTTGCATCTCAATAGTTTACTACTCTTGTTTTTTGAGACGGAGTCTCACTCTGTGACCCAGGCTGGAGTGCAGTGGCGCGATCTTGGCTCACTGCAAGCTCCGCCTCCCGGGTTCACGCCATTCTCCTGCCTCAGCCTCCCTAGAAGCTGGGACTACAGGCGCCCGCCACCACGACTGGCTAACTTTTTGTTTCCTTAATGGAAACAGGGTTTTACCACGTTAGTCAGGAAGGTCTCGATCTCCTGACCTCGTGATCTACCTGCCTCGGCCTCCCAAAGTGCTGGGATTACAGGCGTGAGCCACTGCGCCCGGCCGATAGTTTGCTGCTCTTTACAGCTGAATAACGTTTGATTATATGGCTGTACCATCATTTATTCACCTTTGTTACTTCCAGGTTTTGGCAATTATGAATAAAGCTACAATAAACATTCATGGAACCTAAGTTTTAAACTCAATCGGGTAAATAGGAGTGTGATTACTGGATCCTATGGTAAAAGTATGTTTAACTTTGTAAGAAACGGTCAAACTGTCTTCCAAAGTGTCTGTACCATGTGCATTTTTACCGGCAATAAATGAAAGTTCCTCGTGCACCATATTCTTGCCAATAAATGGTATTTTCAGGTTTTTTGGATTTTAGTCATTCTAGAAGTTTTGTATTGGTATGTCTTGTTTTAGTTTGCAAGTCCTTAAAGATGTACAATGTTGATTATATTTTCTCATGATTTTTGCCTTATGTATATCTTTTTGATGAAATGTCTATTCATATATTTTGTCAATATTTTTTCACAAATATTTCCTCCGAGTCTATGGCTTGCCTTTTAATTATTTTAACAATGTCTTTTGCAGAGATTTTTTTGTGTGTATTTTTAATAACATCCAACTAATATGTTGTTCTGAATCATAAATTTGGTGTTTTATCTAGAAATTCATCATCAAACTTAATATCAGCTTGATTATACCTATGGTTTTTCCTACAAGTTTTACAGTTTTGCATTTTTCATTTAGGTCTATGATTCATTTTGAGTTAATTTTTATACAAGCTGTAAGGTCTATGTTCAGATTCATTTTTTGCAGATGTAGATATCCAATTGGTCCAGCATCATTTGTTGAAAAATGACCATTTCGTTGTCTCTGCACCTTTGTTAGAGACAGGAAAATCGTTGAGCCCAGGAGTGCTGTGACCAGCCTGGGCAACAAAGCAAGACTGCATCTCAATAATAAATAGATAAATAAAAAGAAAGATCAGGCAACTATATTTTGTCCAAACTTTTCTAAGGAAGAATCTAATTTTAGACACATGTATTCTTTTTATATAATTTTCAAATGTTTAAAAACCTATTTCTTAACATTTCTCATGCAATATGTAAGTTTTACAAACAAGTATACTTTGCATATACTACCCAGTTTAGGAAATAAAGTATTTAAAGTCCTTTATGTATACTCCCTTTTTATAAAATCTGAGCTTATCATTTTATTTATTTATTATTTTACTACTTAAGACTATATATCTAAGCAAATTATTTTACATATTTTAAAATGTTGTATCTGTAGTCACATTTAAATCTTTTTGCAACTTGGTTTTTGCTCAATATTATGTAGCTATAGCATGTTATTAAGATTCATCTATTGTGAAGTTGTAGTTAATTTTTCCATTTGGGTTTTATTTTTAAAATATATTGAATTGCAAAAGCATATATTCTGGACACAAAATAATTCTTGACATGTATTATAGAATATTTTATACCAGTTTTCATATTGCTTTTGCTTTTTACTATCATTTTAAAACTAAAATTGTACTGTGGGATAATTTTAGAATTACTTAGAAGTTTCCAAGATTGTACAGAGTTCCTATATATCCCTCATCCAGTTTCCGCTATTGTGAACATCTTACATACATATGGTATATTTACCACAATTTATAAAGCAACATTGTTATACTACTATAAATTAAACTCTGGACTTTGTTTTTATTTCACCACTTTTCCCCTAATATTCTTTCTCTGTTTTAGAATTCAATCCAGAATACCATGTTGCATTGAGCATGTTATATTTTAATGAAGACTCATTTTCTATTTTTTTAAATCAACTTTTATTTTAAGTTCCAGGGTACATGTGCAGGATGTGTAGGTTTGTTACATAGGTAAACGTGTGGCATGCTGGCCACATGAATGTCTTCTTTTGAGAAGCGTCTGTTCACGTTCTTTGCCCACTTTTTAATGGGATTGTTTGTTTTATTCCTGTAAATTTGTTTAAGTTCATTATAGACTGTGGATATCACACCTTGCCAGATGGATAGATTGCAAATATTGTCTCCCATTCTGCAGGTTGTCTGTTCACTCTGACGATAGCTTCTTTTGCTGTGCAGAAACTCTTTAGTTTTATTAGACATCATTTGTCAATTTTTGCTTTTGTTGCTATTACTTTTAAGCATTGAATTTTGTATCTTTTAATATTTATGTTGGAGAATTTTTCCCATAATTTGTATTTTGTGCAGTGTAAAAGTTCTTCCCCACCTAAAATCATAATATAATTTCCTACATTTTCCTGGAAGTTTTAAAGTTTTGTTTTTTACATTTATGGTTAATTAATCTTTATTTTGTTTTTGTAAGATGTAAGGAGGGTTTACTTTTTTTCCCATGTGGAAAACCAGTTGTACTAAGACCACTGGTTGAATAACTATTCTTTCCACACTCTCTTAAATGTCTTCTTTGTCATATCAAGTTTCCATGGATATTTTATTTGGTGAATTTGTTGACATCTGGGAGATATTGCATGGCCATTTTCACACAGATCCCTCTTTTTCTTCTTTATAATTAGTAAATTTCATCCTTTGGTCCACAAGATAATTTTTTAAATTATTTTCTCAATTTCTAAGAAGTTTCTATTGGAATTATATTTGAAAATGCTTTACATGAGTAAGTTATTTGGAGAGAACTGGCATTTTTGTGAAATAGCCAAATGTACTATAACAATTTTAATAGGTCAGATAATTCAACTGTCCAAAGTGTGGGTGTTCCAGATTGAGTTTCCAAAGTGACTCCAAGAAGCGTAGCATGCAGGAAGTTTATTTGACAGTGCTCTCAGGATCAACATTTTTGAGGCAAAATGAGGAAGCAGAAAGAAAAAAGCAGGATTGTCTAGAGGGAGAAGTTAGACTGTAATGCAGTCACGGTAAGGTGGCAACCCCAACGGGAGAGCTGATGGTAGGACTAGCTTTCAGAGTTGCTAGAGTTGGGCAAAAGAGGCCAGGCATCTACAGCTATGGGTAGACCAGCCATTGGAAAACAACTGGACATCCAGGTGTCTTAGCGAGTTTGGGCTAATATAACAAAGTATCATGGACTGTGTGGCTTATACACAATGAAAATATATTTCTCAAAGTTCTAGAAGCTAGAAGTCTAAGATCAGGGTGCCAGCATGGTCTAGTTCTGGTAAAGGCCCTTTTCCAGGTTGAAGACTGCAGTCTTCTCATCGTATCCTGGCAAAAGAAGCCCAATACCACTCTCTCTAGGATAATGAGGACTCCACCTTTATGATATAATTACCTCCCCAAGGCCAAACCTCATAACATCACATTGAGGGTTAGAATTTCAACATAGGAGTTTTAGAAGGACACACACATTCAGTCCATTGCATCAGGTTAGTTTTTTGTTGTTTGTTTTTGCTGGTTTGTTTTTTTAATCCAAATTCAGTCTAGTCCTTGTCAAGGTTTGAAACAAACTAGCTATTGTCTATTCTAGTAAAAATCATTTGATCCTGTAGCTTCAGGAGAATTGCAGCTCGGAGTTGGGCTAGAAAATATGTAGTAGACTGGCTACCACCTCCGACTTCCTCATTTCTTAGCTCCCCACTGCTTTCCTCATTCGCTTTTATTATTAAGAGCTACAGTGTACATGCATGTTGGTAGCCTTAACAGACTATGAAGTCCCAATGAAAACGTACACTATTTATATTCCAAAGCAGAAGGGAGAACGACTTCTTTACCTCATCAAGAGATAAATGGTTACATCACAGAATAAGCTGCTAGGCTAATTCCTAGGGTAAGTGTTTACATTTCACGGAGTTATGAAGTCAATAACGTTGAGGACATACTGCATTATAAACTGGAAATATAGATTAGGACATGGAGAGAATCATTTACATTCAAAAAAGTTATGTTTACAAAGAGGCGCAGGAGTCAAAGGGAAGTTGACTGCGACTTTCCCCCTTTATAAGCAAATACAATTCATTTTTAAAAGTTACTTTTATAGAAATCTTTGGGGATCTGATTCTGCTCTTGTTACTCTTGACTCTCATGATACCTCATTTTCTTCCTTTTGTAAAGTTTGTTTAGATTGTGAGTTCATATTTGGCTGACTCTAAACAGTAGAGATCATGAATGACCTGAGAGAAAGTATGGTCTCCCAGAAAATGATTCCTACAAGCTTTTCCTTTGGGCTCTAGGCCTCAATGCACCATTAACTTGACTCCAGGTTTTCCTTAATGTTTCTGTTTGAAATCCCCAAATTGGTTACAAATTATATTGGGAAGGATACCTATTTCCAATTTCTACACATAGTTGACATAAAAGCTGACATACAGTTCTCCTTATTGGTACTTTTGCTACTATAGGATGATTTTTATAACTCTTTCACTGATATTATATTTCTTTGAGAGTCTTGACTCGTGTGTTGTGTGTGTGTGATCTCATTTCCAACTGCCTACCTCATTTAGCCCCAAGGTTTTGTCTTCTATTCTCTACAAGGATTTTAAAGCCTGGTATTTGTACAACACCCTGGGCCATTTACAGGTTCAGTGCTTACTGTATACATTAAGTTTCTTTTTTATTTTTTCTTTTCTTTGTTGGGGGGACACCCACACATTTCCTTTCTATTTTTTGAATATAAATAGATGTATATTGAAAAATACTATGGTTATAATTTATTCAGAAATTTTAAATTTTTTTAAGGGGAATGTTTGTCATATATTCATAAGCAATTTTGCACATATTGTTCTTTGGAATATGTTTTATTTTCTGTTTATTCCTCTTTGTCTCATCTGTCTACAATCAATACTTTTTTATAGTTACAGAAAATCTCCCTCACCATTATCAAAGGGTAAAAACAAAAGCAAATAGAAGTTTCATCAATAGATACATACTCTCTATCATTCTAAATATAACCTTACAAATTTACTAACTTCAAAAAGTCTTAAACTCATGAAGATGAGATGATGCCCTGTTACTCAAATTTGGGGCTAGTATGGGAATTGAAATAAAATAAAATATACTTGATTATAATAATTTTACTAGTTTATATATCATTATTATTATTATCCTAGAAATTTATACAACAGGATTATTTTGGAAAAAAAGTATGAATAAGTATTGCATTTCACCAATAAGAAGAGAAATATGTTTGTGTGTAGATAGAAAGTTAGAACTAGGCTTCCCAGACTTGGTAAAGGAGATGTAAGAATGAATTAACAGAAATGGAAAGGGTTTAAAATAAGCTAGGACAAGTGACATTGGTACAAGGATAGAAAGAATACATAATCTGGTAGGTACTTGCATAGCCAATTTTATTGTCATATTTACTCATATAAAAGAACACCTTTTGTGGAAGTTTATAATATATCTTATATATTATATTTACTAACTTAGATATGCTTAGATATATTAATTATAATATCTAGGAGTTGCTTCCTTGTTTATGGTACAGTAAATTTCTCAACCAAAGACTCTCATTACATATTAAATATAATTCAATTGTAACTTGAGGAACTAGTCAAATTAGTTTGACTTCTGTTTTGTGAAATTCTGAACACATCTGCTCAGAAAATTCATAATGTTGATCTGTCTCTAGCTTGATGATTTGTTAAAGTTTACAACCAGTTTCTTTCTATAGAATCAGGGTCCTGGCTTTGTTGGGCAGAGGGCCACAATTTTAGGGCTCTATTCTTTTACTCTGTCTCATACTGGAAAAAGCCTTTTGTCACTAGGTTTTTTGTGAAGTTTGTCACATATAAAGTAATTTTCCAGGGTCAGGGAGAGCTTCTTCTCAAAGTCAAGATGAGATTTTTATATGTCTGCTAAAATCCATACACATTTGCCCTACCATCAGACCACAACTAACCAAAACATCTCTGGCTGTTTAAACACAATGTCCAAACACACTTTCAAACTTGTAAACAATTCTGTAAACCCAATAAAAATAATGTATAAATAGAACACATGTAGCAAGGCTTTCTGATATTTAAAAAAAAATCAATCCATGTCATTTAGCAAAATTTCCATTAAATGTAGAGATAGTCAAGTAAGTGGATAGAAGGGTTTTCAAGTCCTAGCATCCCTGAAGTAAAAGAAGAGTAATTCAACATCCTTATTATTAGTTTGACTGTACAACTGGCTGCAATTTTTGAACACCACTTCTAGAAAAATTCAGTTTAAAATAGCATCAGTAAGACTCATATCAAGATTTTTTAAAGTTGGATAGTCTGTTAACCAAATTACTCTGTAAATTCACTCAGTAATATGCTTCTGTGTAGTAGTCCTTTGTTACTACATGTTCAATGAGAGTCCTTATTTTTTTATCATACACCCTTTGATTACTAGAGTTATGGAAATGAATACGACGAATTTAGTTACCTGTGATTTGCTGATACAATAGAAATCTCTTCAGGTAGTGCAAGAGGGCCCATAATCTGATTTACATAGGGGGTCATGGAAAATCCTATGCAGTCAGGAGTTATTTAATACTTAGTATACCAGATAGCCTGCTAAGGACTGGGAAAATGTGTTAGATGCCAGAAAGTTTGAAGTTGACCTAATTTGATATTTTAATAACATGCTTTGGTAAACTATTAGTTGATATGGAAGTGTGCCCAACGGTATGCTTATGACAGGAATATGTGTTTTAATTTTATACTGTAAATACAATTTTAAGATAAAAATATTTAGTATGCTTAATAGTAGTTTACTAATGTTAATATATAACTTAAGACTTTCCAAAAATGGTAAGCCTTCTAAATAACTTTTTGCTTGTGTTATTCTCCCAGTGGCACTCTGATTGTTAAAATTTAGACTGAGGATATTCATATATAATTTATATATATTGCATGTATCTATGTGTGTATTGAGAGATATATGATTATATAGTCTAAATCTGAATTATACAAATGCATATGTACACATATATTGTTATGTGTGTGTGTGTGTGTGTGTGTATAAAACCTTAAAGCATAACTTATACTGTTATCATATGACATGGTTTGGGTCTCTGTCCCTGCCCAAATCTCGTGTTGAGTTTTAACCCCACTGTTAGAAGAGAGGCCTGATGGGAGGGGACTGGATCTTGAAAGCAGATTTTCCCCATGCTATTCTTGTAATCATTTACATTTGAAAACATTATGTTTAGAAAGAGGCCCAAAAGTCAAAGAGAAGTCAGCTGCCTCATTCTCCTTTATAAGCAAATAAAATTCATTTTTAAAAGTTTACTTTTATAGAAGTATTTGGGGATCTGATTCTGCTCAAATCACTTGTAATAGTGAGTTCTCATGAGATCTGGTTGTTTATAAAAGTGTGTAGCACATTCCCCTTTGCTGTCTCTTCCTCTTGCTCCGGCCACATAAGATGTGACTCCTTTCCCTTAGCCTTCCACCAGGATTATAAGTTTCCAGAGGCCTCCCCAGTCATACTTCCTCTACAGCCTGTACAACTGTGAGCCAATTAAACCTCTTCTCTTTGTAAATTACCCAGTTTCAGATAGTTCCTTATAGCAATGCGAGAACAGACTAATATACCACGTGACGTTTGCTTGTCATTTAATCATATCATTTTCTTTATCATTTTGAAATTCCGTGGCAGTCAATATATTCAGCTAGTATTTATCAGAAACTCTGGCAAATAGCCCACCATTAGGACAGTAATCTTATCTGTCAGATGACTGGACAGTAATTATTCTGGAGATTCTGAAGAATTTTCCTCCCATCCCAGCCTTTGAAAGATTTACCTTTACAGATTGAACTGCACTGCAATAGCGTCTCCCAGGATATACTCAGAATACTCCTAATCAAAAGGTGATAAATTTACCGTTCTTGGGAAATCTTAGCAGCTTTTTACTTTTTATCATCAAGGTCTTAAGGCCATCAACTTTAAGTGTCATAGAATTGTGGCTACTATTTGTTTAATTTATTTTACATCTATGACTATACAGCCTTCACCATTCTTCATCTTGTAGATTTTTATTTTCCTATTAAACTGCTATTTTGAAAGAAGCAGTTCTGGATTCATGCATTCTTCCTACTAATTCTTAGATTTTTACTTCATTCATTACAGCGTGTATATTTATTAACTTTCCTACATTTTGGGGGACATTTTGTTGTTCTTTTTCTTAAAATGAACATCAGTTTAAATTTATTAGCATGAGCGTTAAGGAACTTTCCTTCTTAATAATGACATTATGTAGCTTTAAGTGCCTCTTTGTTCCTCTGTGAAGAGTCTGCCCTGTGTCTCACAGGTTTTATAGATACACTTTAACGAAAGATTATACAATTTCTGTGGAGTTTTTTAGAGATGATTTGGCCTAAGAATTATCTCCTAATTTCTAAATAAAATTTTATTTTTGACCAACTTTTCATTTTTTCTGTTCATTTTTAGATTGTGATTTCAGAATGTGTCCTTTTATATATTACATTTACTGTGCTTATCTTCTCTACTGGCTCCATCCAAATCTTAAAGGGACTCATTGATGTTTCATAGTACATTTGTATTTATCTCATCTACTTCATCTTGCACACTTTTGCTTTCAAAACCAAAAGACTGACTTAAAATATTATCTTCATTGATGTCACAATAATACAAACTGATTTTACCCAAGTGAATTTTTTGGTCCCATTTATTTTGTCATTTTATTGTTTTCCTATATACACACACACATTGTAACTTGCTCAAAAGCATTTCTTCTCAATTTTATTTTCTCTTATGCTGTGGTCTTTTTCTAGTTGATTTATTATTTGGCTTGAGTATTTGCTCCAGTGTTTTCTTCAAATAGGGTTTGTGGGTGATATTTTATCTCAATCCTGCCGTATCCACAAGCACCTTTCATTTATCTATACAAGTGAATGACATGTTGGGTTGGTATAAAATAGATATATCCAATTTAGCCTTTCCTCAACTCAAATAAATGTTCCCTGTTGCTTATTCATTGTTTCCTCTCTGCCATTTGTTTCTTTTTCTCCTCCTGTACCTTATAACATCCAGATTGATCTATCCTAAGACGTTCATGATTTCTATTCTTTTGCATTTTTGCTCTATGATTTAAAAAATGCTTGTTTTCTTAAGCCACCAACTATGCACTGGGTATCCTTTCCTTTTTGTCTCATTTTAAAAACTTGCTCTTATTATTTAAGTTGCTCTGTCTCCTTCATTGGCTCTGTTTGGTTGAATCCTCTTCATATTCTGTTTCTCTTCCTGTCTTCCTTCAGTGTTCTTTTAAATCTCTGTCTGTTGTTTGAAGTTGAGGTGTAGGCATGCATTGTGAGTTTCAGTAGACCTGTGAGTGATGTTAGGAAAAGCATTCTCTGCCACATTTGTGGTTTGATGTAGCTGGCTTTCAGTCTACGATTACACCACCAGCAGAGGGATGCCATTTTCCTATACTCTTTAACTTTGGAAGTAAGGCAAGTGGCCCACCTTCTTAGCTCCCTTTTGGATGTTTGGGCATCAGAGAAATCAGATGCACTTTAAGGGACTAATGTCAAGCTTCCCACTGAAAGGTCTACAGATATCAGTGAACTCAGTATTTCCCATAATGCTCTGGGTTCTGATGGACACATTTGGGCAGTCTAACCAGGTGCCCAGCTTCTCTACTTACCAATCAAACAGGAAATTCCATACCTCTCTCTCAGTCTGGTTGCATAGGCATCCCAGAACTCATTCACAGCAAAGCACTTGCTGACCCAGTATCTGGCCCAGAGAGGGACATTTGTTGGAGTTCAAAGTGGGACAAAAACCAAGCCATTTCTCTCTTTAAAGACAAATTTCCACCACAGCATCTCTTTCAAGTTCATTAGAAATAAAAGTTTCTTAAACAATCACAACTTAAATAACTTTAAAACAAGAAATGCATTAGCATCTTTATTACAAATGTAATTGGTTTTCTTTTATTTTTCTTCATGGAGATAGGGTCACTAGTTAAAATACACCACTGTAAAATCTGCAATTTAAATTTCATTTCATGCTGCATTGTAGAAATAGTTTACATAAATAGCATCCATTAATCATTTAAAACAAAGGTTAAATGTAAATTAGGATCCTGTTATTTATTTCTATGATTATTTATGGGTTTCTAGTAAAGTTTGGTTTTTCTGAGGGTGAAAGAATTAATGTTTTTGAAAGTAAAATATCTTTAAAGTTGATAACTTACAGAAATAGATTGACCAGGGAAGAATGCTATAACATCACAAACAGCATTTGAAGCTGAAGAGCATGCTAGCTTTCAATCACAATTTTAATTATGTGATGATTTGATTGTGAAATTTTTTCTTTAAGATTTCTATCCATTGATACTAAATAACTACATTGAACATACTTCTAGGAAAAATGATATCTTTCTGGTGGCTTCACTTTTTTGAAGAGGGTTAGAATCTTGGTTTCATTATCAGTTTATTCATCAAAAGAAGATAGTAAAAAATATACATCAGTATTAGTTAGTGAAGACTAGTATTAAACTACATTGACAAAGAGAAAATATATCTGGGTAAATGCCCTGTTCTAGTGGTTTGTATAAATCATTGTTCATCCCTTTATTAAAAAATATGTGAGTAATTGATCAACTTTTATTGATCATTCTAAACTATTGCTCTTGGATAATTACAGTTAAAGTATTTCTATTCTTCAATTTGTTTCTTATGGTTCACTCTTTTATCACAGCTTGTGACATGATACTAATATCAAGAATGACAGTCTGAACTTTAGGAAAGAAGTAAAATAATTTTACATCTTATCATTTTACTAAAGTTCAGTGTGAAAGCATAAAACATGTTACCTAAATTAAATATATCTAAAAGAAATTAGCATTTTGATGTGTAAGAACCCAGAAATATTTAAGGTCACAGTCATTTTAAAAAGTGAAGCAGCAAAACAGAACAATCATGTTTATTTCAGCACTCAGTAGCATCATATTTTATTGTGTTTCATTCTTTAGGTAGGCTGTTAGGGGTATATTTAGCAGTGATATTTATGAAATGGTACCTTTTCTGAATACCCAAAATGAAAAATTTTATATTCTGAGAAGCAATATCATTTGGTTAGCGGTCGCTACCTTTTATTTAGTTTTCTAGATATTTTTGAGCAACAAAGTCCTGAGAAATATTTGGAGTTACAATAGGAAGTGTTATTTATTAATATAAGAGCATCTATAATGTTGAATAAAAAATTTTCAATATATTTATACTTATTTTAACAAATTATTATAATATCCATTCATAGAAAATTTAGATTACTAGGATGTCAATTTAAATATCTACAGCAAAGTTCAAGTAATTTTTTCAATAAACTATTTTAATGGCTTTACATTCATATTATTTTAAGATTATGTTATCCAAGATAGGTTACATGCAAATACAACAGTTTGTAGCTCATCATCTCACTCAAAATCATACTTTAATTATGCTCTAAACATATTTTGTGTTTCTCTTTGCTAGTCCAAGAAGGGAATTACACTTTAACTGTTCCTTTTTGATTAAATAACAATCAGAATGCATTAACTTGTTTAAAAAGTTAGATTACTCAACCTAGTATCATTTAGAGAGTGGAAATAAATGAGTCAGTTTCCAGAAATAATTTTCAGGGCTTGGATAACAGTAAAAGTTCTTACAATGAAATCAATCAAGAGAAGATTCAGTTTGAAATCTAGGTCGCCAGGACTACCTCTAAAGGCAGTATGACTCCAGAATGATCCTTTACAATTTAATCTTCAAAATGAGCAAGGTCTGTATTTTAATAACTCCTGTGAACATGAAACAACATGCATAGCAAGCACACAAGGGGAAATTTTATAAATTGATTTACATTTTAGAACAAATGTCACACAAACTACATTTTTGATACTGTCCTGAAAGGACAAACATCAGCCCTTGAACACCATATGTGGTCTGCATGATGGCTTCTTGGCACCAATCCATAATCTATTTCTAGCAGTCACCATTTCAAAAATTTATGAGGACCTGGAAAGCACAGAAAGGCTAAAAAAACCACTTGAGTTCTGCTTATTAGCATACTCATTAAGCCTCATCAATAATTGATGAACCATTTGTGGAAAACATATGGATTAAATTACATCTTGGCTTATACCATTCTGAAAAGTCGTAAGTATTTTGCCCCATTGTTTGCTGTGCAAATATGTTGTCAAAACTGATTCCGTAATAGATAACTGAAAAACTTTGAGCTTTCATTTCTACAGTCCAAAACTATAAATTATGCCCTATTTTGACAAAATATTTTAAAATAATATAATACGGAAGCTATTGGCATGTAAAATTATTGGGATATGATATAAACTTTAAACGTTTTTTCAAATAATCCTTTAGTAGTGCTTGAGAGAGGGAAATAAAGGGCACTCATGAACAAGTCATAGCGAAGATTTAAAATGTTAGGCTACCCCCAATGTTAAAGATACTCTTATGACACTCATCTTGGGGTGATTTTGAGCTAATAAATTCACATATTTTGTGTGTGATTATAAGATTTTAGAATCAGTACATTTAAAAAAAATGTTGATTTTAGAACAGTATTCTATTTACAAAAACACCACAAACACAGTACCGTTTCCACACACCCTACACCCAATTTCCACTATTATTAACTTCTTAGATTAGTATAGGACATTTGCCATAATTAGTGAACAGATATTAATATATTATCATAAACTAAACTTCATACTTTATTCTGATTTTAATTCTACTTTCTTCTTTCTTTTTCTAAGATTCCTTCCAAGATATCACATTATATTTAGTTGTCATGCCTTCTTAGGCACCTCTTGGTTGTGACAATTTCTCAGACTTTTCTCATTTTAGAAGACCTTGATAGTTTTGAGCAGCATTGCTATTTCATAGAATGATCTTCATTTTAGATTTTTCTCACGATTAGACTGGGTTTGGGGAGGAAGACTAGAGAACTAAAATGAATTTCTAGTCCCATTATTCTCATCACACTGTATCAAGGGTACATACTATTCACATGACTTATTACTGTTGATATTAGCCTTGAGTACCTGATCAAAGTTTTGTATTTTATTGCATGTAGCTTCTGTAGACATTATTACAGAATTATACCTAAGTGTTTTTCTTTGTTGGTGTTATTTTATTTTGGTGTTTTAAAAAATTTTAACATTGCAATTGCTCATTGCAGGTATATCAAAAAAAAAAAAAAAAAAGACTCTTGCTAATTAATCCTCTGACCTTGCTAGACTAGCTTACGAATTTTAGGATTTTGTTGTTGTTGATTCTTTGAGATTTTCTACGTGGACCATCATGTCAGCTATAAATGAAGACAGTTATATTTTTTCTTTTCCAATCAATATATCTTTAGTTTTCTTTTCTTGTCTTACTATGCAAGCTATGACTTTCAGTAGAATGTTGAATAGCAATGGCGAGAGAGGAATTCTTTGCTATTAATATGATGATGATAACTGTAGAGTTTTTGTAAACATTATGATACCTTTTAAATTAAAATGTAGCAAAGCTTAATCATCAAAATTTTGTTCCAAAAATTGTATCAAATTTTCACACATTTCTCTAGTTTATTATTTGTTCACTGTCAGTTGTTTTTTTTTTTTTTTTTTTTTTTTTTTGAGACAGAGTCTTGCTCGGGCACCCAGGCTGGAGTGCATGGCACGATCACAGTTCACTGCAACCTGGAACTCCTGGATTCAAGCGATCTTCCTGCCTCAGCTTCCCAGGTAGTTGGGAGTACAGGTGTGTGCCATCATGTATGCCAAATAAATAAAAAAATAATTTATTTATTTAGGTAGAGATCAGGTCTCACTATATTGCCCAGGCTGGTGTCCAACTCCTAGGCTCACGCGATCCTGCCTCGGCCTCCCAAAGTGCTGGAATTACAGGTGTGAGCCACTGTGCCCAGCCAGGAAAAATTTCCTAATTCTATCTTAGAGAAACATAATTTGGCTTTAGTTAGTAGTTGGTAGAGACATAGGTTTAAATTTAAACTCTACATAATTCTAAAAGACCAGAAATAATTATAATAATAGAAGTTTGGCTACAGCATTTTGTAAATATAAAATAAATTTTCATAAATATCCAAGGGTAAAAACTCAGAAAACTGATGCAATAAGTGAAATTATATAATATAGACCAATAAAAGAATACTCAAGAAATATTTAGTGCCTGACATTTAGGTAGAGAAACTCAGACCATAGAAGACACCAAAACAGCAGATATTTGGTAATTTATATTTTCTTCTTACTCTCTCTGTAATAATAATTTTGTAACACCAGGCTTCAGATTATTTCAGATACTGTAGTTAAAGAATTAAAAATCAGATTTGACAAAAAAAGACACGAAGAATATTTTTCAAACAGAGACACTTTATATTCCCTAGATGAAAAATATTCTCATAAAGCAGAGTTCCTTTTGTATGTTTACAGCAGTAACTCTTTATGAAGACTCTTTGAAAATATTGTTCTCCATTAAATAAATTATGCTAGGGTTGACACTCTTAATGTTGAATGTGGCAGTATTTAAATGCATTTATGGTTGTTTAAATATAGTAATCGTAGACTCAATATCAAAAATTGAACTATTCAAAAATTCTACTGCTGAAGAGTAATTTTTAAACAAAGTTAAAATCATGATTTCTATAAGGTATAAAATAAATATGACAATAATCAGGTAACTCAGAACAAAGTGCTATAGGCAATATATAATTTTTCATGAGACAATTTTTTCTCTACACTGTCATTTGTTGTTTAATGTATACAATTCTCATGGATAACTCACTCATGATCTAGTTGTCCTCTCGTGCATTATTTAGTTATTAATTGGAATAGCTGCACGTTGACTATGTGATGAGTACCATCATATAGTAGTTGGAAGAAAAACATAAACAATATGTGCCATTATATAACAGTATAATGTAATTAAAATATTTACCATGTACTAATGACTGTCCTGGGAAGAAATTTAAACTCTGTGAAAGTTGGGGAGGCTGAAGTGAGGGTATTGAATAATCAGCTAACTTTGAGAGATCAACAGAAAAGAGTAAAAATGAGATTTCTAGAAATAAGGACTAAAACCATGAAATTGCGTTTATGACTGAAACACCTTGAGAGATTTTTGTATAATTGCAGAGATGTAGGTGTAGAAAATAGATCAGTAGTAGGATACTGGGAATATTAATTAGGGAGCTGTTGGCAAATGACCTCACATATCAGGTTGAAGAGTTTCAACTACGTTTTCTGGCCTCCATGAGTTGTAGGATATTTTAGAGCAGAGATTGGTGTGTCTTTACATAAGATAATTGAAGTGGAAATTATAATTACTGACAATGACCACCCTAAGTACTAAACTACAAAATGACAAAAATACAGATCACCCAACCCATCAACTGAGAATACACTTATGCCAGAGGCTAAACAAGGCTGGACAGACAGATTATTATTTTGCATCATTCAGTTTGGTCATCCAATAAGAAAAAAATGAATATGAATTTCTAGTAAGTAGAGAACAAAAGATTGAAACTGAAGTAATTAAGTGCTTGCTGTTTGCCCATTGACCAGATAGTCACTGGTCATAGAACTATCTGCATTCTTTATGCTGCATCACTTTTTTTTTTTCTACTTTTAGCTAATGATGTTTCCTTTTCTTTGTTTTTTTTTTTTTTTGGTAATGACAATTATAATTCTTTAAAATTCTTGTTTAAATAATCTTTACAGTTAAAAAGAATGATAAGGTCAAGTTGATATTTTTAAAACATTTATTTTTAATTTGTGGTAAAAGTGTGCAGATGACAGATTGAAGAGCAGAAGGGAAAGGCAACAATTGTTCCTTTTGCTTCAGAGAGAAAAAGGAGCATCTTCATATGTTAAATCAAACAAATATTTTTTTAAAGAGTCAACTTTTATAATGCATCATCTCAAAGGGGAGAATTTAAGAAAATTTTAGAAACAATGTGTTGCTACCATCATACTGTGATTCTATATATATCTGCTACCCAATTAATTACATGTTGTAAGATCATATCATTAATTCTCACATATATCACAGGATTTTGGCATATAGATGCCTGATACACTAGGCCAGTGGTTGCAAACCTGCACATCTGAAGTTTAAGGACAATATGGGCTGTGGTAGAGTCATTAATAACTCCATTTTCCCCTCCATAGACTGCATTCTTTGCCAATGTATTTTGCAGTTAATCCGTTAAAGAGGCAGGGTCTATTTATCCACTTTAAAAATCCAAGCTCAATCATGTAAATTGCTTTGGTCAATTGAATATAATAGAAGTATGGCTTGTCAATTCTGATCATAGGTTTCAAGAGACATTGTTTCTGCATGTTTGTGCATTTTTACTTGGAATTCTGCCATCACCATGAGAAGACACTGCCCTGCTAACCCTCTGCTTTCAGAAGAGAATGACAACTTCTGTTGAAGAAACAAGTTGAATCTGCTGACTCCAGGCAAGAGCAGCTACTCTATAATCTTGAGAAATGCATGCTAAATTACTTACCACCAAAGTTTTCTGATTGTTAAGCAGCATTATAATGGTGGCATATAACTTATACATGGGTGTCTTTTTCTCAGAAGGCACTTGTGCATATATACAAGAAATACTCATATATTCTCAGGGAGCAAGTCTTATTTTTCAGCTGTTAATTGAATATGAGAATAAAACTCCTAACACCAGACCAAAACAAAGCAGACATTTCTAGGTTACTTGTGGCTTTATTTCTATATAAAATATTTTTCAAAACCCAGTCTCCCGGGGATATTTTAAACATATCACGCCCTTTGGCAATTTTTTTCCTGTAGACCAGTTTTTCTAATCTTCTGTGTTCCAATGTTTTTACCACATTTTGAACACTGACATTTGTTGAGGCTGTGTAATGATTCTTCACTTAGAAAGCCTTTTTTTTTTTTAAAAACAAAACAAAACATGTGCTACAAACACTTTCAACTCTTTTATAGTCACAATAAACAGTTATGTACTCATTTGTGTTCAGGCTAACTTCCATTTTCTATTTTAAGCAAAGCCGTTTATTCTAGTTACTACTTTTCTACTCACCTTAACCAATTTCTTTCTAGCTTGCAAAACATTTTAAAAATAGCATACACAATGTTTATTCTAAAAATGAACTTTAATTCATAGCTCCAATAATTACTTCTAAATTATAATATTTCACATATTTGCCTTGTACTGAACAGGTAGAGTTACAGCTACTGGAGGTGACTTAGATATACTTCCTGATTTTAGAATCTCCTGGAGGGACAAGATGAAAACATATAGTACACAATACAGAGATGTTTATACCCATTTAAAAATGTAAGGTGCAGACTACATATTGATTCAAAAAAAAAGGATAGGTATTTTGGGATAACCAAAGAAAACCGTAGTAAAAATCTAGTTCAAAGTAAGTTACTAGATCCTTTCAAATGTTATAACATTAATTATTGGATGTTCCTCAGAGTTTGGGAAAAATACACACATATTCCCACAAATCTGGTTGTTTTGTGAATCCACTGAATATTACTCTACATATTATTTTTTTTCTTTTTTTGAGACAGAGTTTCGCTCTTGTTGCCCAGGTTGGAGTGCAGTGGCGTGATTGCAGCTCACTGCAACCTCCGCCTCCCAAGTTCAAGGGAGTCTCCTGCCTCAGCCACCCAAGTAGCTAGGAGTACAGGAGAGTGCCACTACGCCCAGCTAATTTTGTATTTTTGGTTGAGATGGGGTTTCACCATGTTGGCGAGGCTGGTCTTGGAAGCTTGACCTCAGGTGATCCACCTGCCTTGGCCTCCCAAACTGATGGGATTACAGGCATGATCCAGTGAGCCCAGCTAATATTCATTTTAAGATTCCTTTGGATCTAGGATGTTTTATATCATTTTGGAGCTTCCTTTCAAACCAGTATTTGGCAAAAGGAATCCCAAAGGGACTTGACATCCATTTGAATTTTACTGAAAACAATCCAGGGAGATTTTCAAAGTCAGTCAAAATTCTCAGAGAAGGGCAATGATACAGTTCATTCACATAAGCAGAAGTCAAAATGATGAAGAATTTTTAAGTATCATATGAAGCAGAAGATAAACTTTATCTTATAAGCTATTGGAATTATAACTTTTATTTATTCATTGAACAAATATTTATAGTGCACTATTTTTTTCTAGGTATTATCCTAGGTGTTTTCAATTTTAGTGCATTTTTAATTTTAGTGCATTGACCACATAATTCAACTTCTAAGATTTAGCATGAAGTAATCAGAGAAACCATGGAAAAATGTAAACATGAGAATGTTCCTTGCAACTTTGTTTATAACAGGAAAAATCTGGAAACAACTTCAAAGAAATAGAGCACAGGTTAAATGCGTTATAACATACCGATTTGATGATATATTATGCAGCAATTGATACTGTGTTATATGAAATTTGAATGTTGAGAGGAAACATTCATAATACATTAAGTGGGAAAAGTTAAATATATAATTATATATACACATATGTTATATATATGACTCCTCTTATTTTATTATTTCTTATTTTTTGGTATATCATATTGCCGGAACTGAGATTCCAAAAGACATTTTGAAATACAAAAGCTTCTGTCTTTTCAGTGGCAGGGGCTTGAATTATCCTTTGCATTAGTTTTCTTCTGCATGGGGAAATTTCTTAAATGAACCCTTGAGTTGTTCACATATAAGGC
Organism: Colobus angolensis palliatus; assembly: GCF_000951035.1. Classification (NCBI taxonomy): domain Eukaryota; kingdom Metazoa; phylum Chordata; class Mammalia; order Primates; family Cercopithecidae; genus Colobus; species Colobus angolensis. The sequence continues at coordinate 3,867,088 of NW_012114400.1, read as the reverse complement.
AAATATACACTCCCTATTTAGAAGGGAAAACCCAGAATAAACCTGTAACTTGAATGCAAATATTGTTCTCAAATAATGTCCCAAATGTTCTGTAGGGTATGCATTTTATTCTGGTTCCTTTTTTTTAATGAGAGATTTGTCTCTGCAGAAATAGTGTCTTTTAGAATTTATGTTTCTTGTGCTAAATATGGAATTTGATGGTTTTGTGCTATGCACATCTACTCATTTTGTGAAGCTGTGTTCTTTTTTCAGTAGTTACTTGCAGGAGATGCAGAGCGGAGGCACAAGTTGCTGAAGAAGGATGTATGGATCTCACTTTCATCTGACACTGCAGGGGGTAAAGTGGGGGGAAAATAGTGATCCAGGCAAAGCTCAGTCTGTACTAGGTTGTTATTGATGACTGTATCCATAATTTATTGCTACATTGCAAATCACTCTAACATTCCGTGGCTTCAAACAATGCTAATTTATTATGATTCACAAATCTGCAGATGAGCTGGAGTTTGGCTGATCTAGGCTGGGCTCTGCTAAATGTTTCTAATTCAAGAGGCAGAAGTTGGGACAGCACCACTTCTCACAGCAGAACTGTAGATCATATGTCTTTTTCTCACTCTTCTTGAATATGTGAGCTAGCTGGAGCAGTTTTTTCCTGGCAATGACAGAGGTGCAAGAAGTACAAGTATCATATACAAACTTTGTAAGTTTAGTCTTTGAGCTGGACCGGCATAGTCACTTCTTCCTTTCCAACATGGGCTACACAAGTCAGATGGGATGCACAATGTTAAGGTGTGAAGGCATCCACTATATTTACAGTGAAGCCAACAATGCAACCTTTCACAATGTTGTCTAAGCATGACCTACTTTGACTATGGGAAATGCACCGACATCGGGATAGTGTTTTCTGCTGTGACCCATTGATGTCAGTGTAGGAAACTACACCTCTGAGTGTTGGTTCTTCTCTAGAGTACATAAACACTGCCCACTGTTAATCATTCTTTGAAAATCACAAATTCTGTGGTTCAGTTGTGGCATTCTTCTCCGTGGGTCTTGTTCATGTTAAGCCTTTGTGATCAATCAAATTCTATGGTTTTAGAGGTCCGTTCTCAAAAATGATATCAAATTGCACAACACAGTAAGTCTTTATGCATAACATGCAGTCATGTCCTAAGTTTGATGTGCTAATTTTGGTTTCTTTGAAAAGTGTGGCCTTTACCTATAGTGTCTAACTTTTAGTAGGATTTCCTTCGATCTTCCTTGTATGGAGTAGCTAGCTCAGGGTTTAATCCTCATTCTCAAAAGCCTGAATAGGCAGAAGATTATCATAGTCATCATAAACTAAATACATTTGGTTCATTTACTTTTGTTATTTTTATATATTTAGGGGGTGCGAATGTAAGTTTCTTACATGCTTATATTGGGTAGTGGTAGAGCCTGGCCTTTTAGTGTACTCATCGCTTAAAGAGAGTACTTTGTGTCCAGTAGGTAATTTTTCAACCTTCACCCCCACTCCCACCCTCCCACTTTATGTGGTTTCCAATGTAAGAATAATAGCCACTTGGATCATTTAAATTAAAATTTTGTAACACTCAACCTCTTATAATAAAAGCCAGTTTATTTGAGGATATATTGGTAAATTAAACAAAATGATGTGGCATTTCCTTCACCATATGTCAGTTCAAGAGTTGGATAATTCTTACGTGATGCCACATAGGGATTGCGAGTCTATCAGTGAAAGAAACAGTAGAGGCAGAAGTGAGCACTCTTATCCAGACTGATTCTTCATGCATAGTTATTGCTAAGTCCCAACTTCTATATTGGAAAAGCATCCAGACCAGGATTAGGAGTCACTTGATATCTCTCAGTTTTGCAGCAGCAGTCATCACAATAGCTAGGCCCACTGATTCATAAGATTCTGTTCTACCTGGGACATTTAACACCTGCTTCAACACCGGTACTGAGAAGAACCAAAGCTAAATATATTTAGGGAATGTATCAATGCTTTATGGTAGTGATTGAAAATAATATTGTTTAGACAATTCCTCTGTCGTTATCCACTTGATGATGACTCTTAGTATGTCTTTATTCTTTCTCCAAGAAGAACTTTAGAACACAAAACATCTTTAATGCACATAATTAAATCAGCACAAAATTTTATAAGTTAATTTTTGCCATGTCTTATATATATCTATCTTACATCAAACTTGCAAATATGTCTCTTATTTTTACATAAGATAATTATTTTCATACACTGCCCTGATATAGGACATTATAGACCACTGAGATTATTGTATCTGGTTAACGTTTCACTAACACTTCTTGTCACATATTCCAGAATGTAAAAAGATATGAGAATTACATCACAATTCCAGGATGTAAAAGACACCATTACATAGCATAGATCACATGAATAGAAAAACATATCCAAAAAATGATGATTTTATTTTATGATATGCTATTAGGAAAGACAGAGGAGGGCATCCAAAGAGGGTAGGGTTGGAGAATCTGAGGTCCCACTGTGCAATGAATGGGACTGTAAAGTATTAAGATTTAGTTGGAGATATTAATATTACCTAATTTATACTTACATGTTTGTCAGTCCAGTTATTTATAATAGGAATTAAGCACTCAAAGATGTCATCATTGTTTATTTAAAATAGCAGTAACAGTAAACAATACTGTCTCTGTCAAAAATATAAATAGGAGCAGGTGTCCTTGAATTTTTGTGGCAAAAGGTAGAATCATTGAAGTGCTCCCTTCATGTTTTCTAGGTCATCCCATAGTTCAAGGATATAAATCAGGAGTTCCTAGATCATGGCAGTGGTTGTTGGGTGTGAAGGTCGATGAGAACCACAATAGGATTCATGGCCAATTGCCTTGATGATTGAGGCTTTTGCATCACATAGAATGTCACTAAATGGACACAGAAATTCTCACCTCCCCATACCAATTTCGACTTATCAAAAAGATCATAAATTTAGAAAATAATATATGTAAATAGATCTTGAAGATCATTTTTTCTTTCCATTTGTCCTAATTTGGTCTGCTATAACAAAATGCTGTAGATTGGGTAGCTTGTAAACAACAGAAAGGTATTTCTCACAGTTCTGGAGGCTGGGAAGCCCAAGATCAAGGGATATTTGATCTCTGGTGAGAGCCTCTTTACTGGTTCATGGATGGTGCCTTCCAACGATGTCTGTAAATGATAGATAGAAAGAACAAATAATCTCCCTTGGGCCTGTAAGAGCATTAATCTGATTCATGATGGCTCCTCCATCATGATCTCCCATGATCATGATGAGACCTCCCAAAGTTCCTACCTCTAAATACCATCACCTTGGAGGTTGAAATTTCAACATGAATATGGAGAGGAGGGAATACAAGAAACATTCAAACCACAGTGTCGCTTTTCTGTTTCTGTGCTGTGATGAGTATGGGTATAAATTGCAAATTATTCTAGAAAATTAGATCGTTGATGTTTTATCAAGTGTAATGGAGAAAAGATAGAGATTAAAATAAAATTAAATATTACTAAACAAATAATAATGTTCTGCATTTTCCTTTTTGTTCCCAGTGACCAATCCACTCAATTTACCCTTACAAACATCAAGAACAAGAAGTTCTGTAACATTTTCCAGCTTCAACTGAAGCTCATATTATAGTTTGTGAATGGTCTTTTGCTACTTATTACAATACTGCAAATGGCTTTGAAAAGAAAACACAGATTTCAAATGCAGAATGAAATTTTCATGCATGAGATAAAATATCGAATAATATTATTTAATATGATCTGGCTGTTATTCTGAAATTTCATTTGCACTGAATTATTAGCGCCAAGGAATGAAACGTTTTTAAAAGATGATTTAATATTCCCAAGAGTTATTGGTTCATATCTGAAAAAGAATAGTTGGTTTCTTGACGATTAATTAGAATGTGATGAATAGTGTCAGATAAAGGATTAATACTAGGCACATATTAATGATAACAGAACTTAGGTATTTGTTCTACATTACAAAAACCAGTGACATCTTAACAAAAAGAAAATAATGTAAATGCGTACTATAAATCTTGTTTATGATACATTTATGTGTGAGGATTTGCCTTGTGTATAGGCATTAAAATATTTTTTAAAGTTACTTAGAGTATGCTAATTTGCCATTATTTTGGCAAAATTTTTTGTTTCTTCAGTTTTTTTTCTTCCACTATTCATGTGCTTTTGCCTAATGTCTTAAATTATAAATAGAAACCCAAGCAAATACACTAGAAGTTTCAATAACTAGACTGAAATAACTCTTAAATATCAAATGTTGAGGAAAAGAAACTTCTAAACAATTTTTTATTTTATTTTGTTTTATTATTATTATTAATTATTTTTGAGACGGAGTCTTCCTCAGTCGGCCAGACTGGAGTGCAGTGGTGCCATCTCCGCTGACTGAAAACTCTGCCTCCCAGGTTCACGCCATTCTCCTGCCTCAGCCTCCTGAGTAGCTGGGACTACAGGCGCCCGCCACCACGCCAGGCCAGTTTTTTTTTTTGTATTTTTAGTAGAGACAGGGCTTCACCGTGTTAGCCAGGATGGTCTTGATCTCCTGACGTCGTGATCCGCCCGTCTCGGTCTCCCATAGTGCTGGAATTACAGACGTGAGCCACCACGCCCTGCCACTAAACAATTTTTAAAACACCAAAGTCTGTAAAAAAAAAAAAAGGCCATAAGAGGTCCTTAGATATATTCTTGTATATGAAGAATAATATTTTCTTTTTTTCTTAATTTTACTTTAAGTTCCAGGATACATGTGCAGAATATGCAGGTTTGTTACATAGGTGTACAGGTGCCATGGTGGTTTGCTGCACCTATGAACCCATTATCCAGGATTTAGGTCCTGCATGCATTAAGTATTTGTCCTAACATTCTCTCCCTTGCTCCCCAACACCCAACAGGCCCTGTTGTGTGTTGTTCCCCTGATGAAGCTGGAAACCATCACCCTCAGCAAACCAAGCACTGTATGTTCTCACTCATAAGTGGAGGCTGAACAGTAAGAACACATGGACAAAGGGAGGTGAACAAGAATAATATTTTCTAATTACAAATTGGATACTTGCCAGGGATATATTGTATTACATTTTTTTCTCAAAGACAAATGGTATATAATTTGAAATTGGTTCAAATAGCTTTTAAATATAATGTTAATTATGTTATTGTAATGTTAATTATAGCTACTCATTTTCTATAAAATATAAATTCTATAAAATACCAATTCTACAAAAATGAAGCTCAAATTTATTGTGAAAATGTCTGATTAAAACGGATAATATTTATAATTACTCTGAAACCCATCATTAGGAGATAGAGTTTCTATTATTCAGTTTATTTGATAAATTTTTGTTGCATTCCAAAAGTTCATTTGGAATTTAACAATTAATTCATTCAACAAATATTTACTCCCTGACCTGAAAACTGTGTCCCAAACACTGTGCTAAGAGCTGGAATAAATCACTGAACAGTACAGACATTGTTCATAATCTCATTATGCTGACAGTATATTGGAGAAACGTATATAAAAAATGTAATAATTAAAAGTAAAGCACTTTGGGATGCCGAGGCAGATGGGTCATTTGAGGTCAGGAGTTCAAGACCAGCCTGAACAACATGGTGAAACCTGTCTCTACTAAAAATACAAAATAATTAACCAGGCATGGTGGTGCATGCCTGTAATCCCGGCTACTTGGGAGGCTGAGTGAGGCAGGAGAATCTCTTGAACCCAGGAGGCGGAGGTTGCAGTGAGCTGAGATCACGCCAGAGTGAGATGACTCCATCTCAAAAATAAATAAACAAATAAATAAATACACAGTGTGGCGAAAGAAAATACACACTACTTTGAAAGTGAATATAGGAAAAACAAATGGCTTATAAAGTAAAACAAAAATAAAAAATGCCACACACACACGCAAAAACAAGATGCTTAAGCTATGACTCGAAAAATGAATGTAACTCAGATCATAACGAGAGGTTAGGGAGAAGAGTCATGATGAAGTGTGAGGAGGGCAGAGTCTGGGAAGTGTGAGATCATTCTGGGAACTAACAAAAACTTCAAATAGGGAAGGCTCGGGGTGCATCTCAGGGACTGCATGGAGAAACATACAACTGAAAGATTAAAAACTGAAGCAGAATATGTCACGTGAGGTTTAGGTGAAAGTATAGGTCAGGACTTTATAGACCATATTTTGAAATATTGTCTTTATCTTAAGAGCAATAGGCATCTACCAAAATTATTTTAAGAAGGAAGTGAGCTGATAGATTTGAATGTCTGAGTGATCGCTCAGAGATTGAATTGGAGTGTAGCTGGGGTAGTTGTTTCAAAAGGAAGGCCACTGAAGTCATCAAAGTAAGAGATAATGGCTTCATGTGAAATGACAGTGGTAGAATGTAAAGAATAAAAAATGTTTGAAAAATAGTCAAGACGCAGAAGTTATGTCAGTTAGTGAATGTTTATGTGTAGGAGTTAAAGGAAAAAAAAAGTGTCAAAAATAATCTCCAGATATCTGATTTGAAGAGCCAAATAGATGGTGGTGCAGTGAAACACACCAGAAGAACCACATTTGAGATTGGGAAAAATGGTTTCAGTTATTGACATATTGCATGGGAGATATCTGCAAATTATCCAGGTAAAAATCAAGTAGACAGTTGTATACACAGGAGATAAGAACATAATTCAAATACTATGTTATCACAGTACATTCAGTCATTCAACAATAACAGCAAAATTAGGAGTCTACTATCCTAGGCACTGTTTTTCCATTTGGCATTTAGGAGTGAAGTATCTGTCCAACACATCAGAATTTGGGGGTTTTATTAGGGAACAGGAGTGATAGGCAGCTCAGCAAAAAATAAAAATAAGTATATTCATATGATCCAACCTGAGCTGAATTTAATTTTTAAATTATGAAAAAATTGTGATTAGCTATTAACATGAGATTTTCTTTAAAAATATTACCACAGAACACATGAAAGCACACCAACAGAAACATATGCATACTGTTTAGTAGTATTATTTTCAAAATATTAGTAGCTATAACTTTTGGTCTGTTCTACAGAAAGCATAATGAGAACAGCTTTCTGCTAACTGTACCACCAGGAAAACTGCAAATAAACTTAATGAAAAATTTGAGTTACGGTAAATTTTATACACTGTGCGTCTACTTTGAGGGGTGGTGTGGATAAATGGGTGGCAGAATGTTGAGATTAAAAACTCGTATCTGTTACTGCCTTTTCTTTAAACTTCAGAAGATTAACCTTAAGTATCCAGATGAATGAGACATATAAGAAATATAAGTTAAAGAAATTTGAGAAGGATGGAAATATTATAAATGTAGTATATATTGCTTTCAGGACATTCCCAATGTATGCAATTAATGACAAAGTAGGCACATCACAAAAAAATTGATTATATGAAGTACATCAGAATATTTTTGAAATTTTACTGGTGTATAGTTTAAGCCATTTTGATTTGCAGTTTAGCATTTTAAGTCCTGTTAATTGTAGAATAAAGTCATGCTTCATTTTTGACAATTAAATACAATTTTACTAGAAGGGAGAAAGAACTCTGAATTGGACTCAAAGGAGAAATCTTCTTTAAAGGTCACCCTTATTAAATGGCATGACAATTTGATTATGCCATTCATGCTTAATACCCCAGACTATCCTCAACACAGTGGCTGGAGTGACACTTTTAAAAATTAAAGTAAGATCATGTTATTCCTCTACTCAGCATCCTACCAAGTTTCTACGTGTGCCTCTGAATAAAAGCCAAAGGCAGTACAATAACATACCAGACCTTATAGGATTTATTTGCCCATCGCCCACCTGTCTAACATCGTATCCTCTTACTCTTGCCCTTGGCCACTCTGTAGCGGCCACACTGATCTCCTTGCTCACTCAAGAATACGAAGCTTGTCCATCTAGGACCCTCTTGTACTTACTATTTTTACCTCCTGGAAATTCTGTTTCTCCACACGGTAATATCCACAGGATGAATTTCATCTTATCAAGCCTCTGGCGAAATTGTACCTTCTCAATGAAACTTTTCTTGACCACCTCATTTAAAATGAAAGTCATTACCTAATGGCACTACTTATCTCCCTTTCTTCTTTATTTCTTTTCACAGTAGCATTTAACAATCTTTAAAATAGCATAAAATTTATGTACATATTATTGATATTTTTTTTGCCCTCCTCACCCCATAAAGAAAGCCAGCTACATGATCCTATTGATATTTGTCTCTTTAATTTACTTCAGCCTTCCGAATAGCACATCACAGGTAGAAAGTGCTCATTAAAATTTGATGAATGAATAGGTGCTTGTTAAATACTATCCGTACAGAAGCATATTAAATTCTTTTTGTGAATAAACATTCAGAAGAAAACTGGTATACTTCAGGCTTCTACTAGGGATGTAACTCTAAGGAAAAACAAGTTCCTGAGAAAAGAGACAGATAGCAAGCAGGCACTTTCTTAACTGAGACCAATTCAGTTGGATATACCTAAAAAAAGAATTCAGCTAAAATTGTTAAAAATTCATAAAGGCTGAGTGTGGGCTACCAAGAACCAAATCTGACAGCACATTCATCTTGGACCTCCCAACTTCCAGAACTGTCAGAAATAAATGTCTGTTGTTTAAGCCACCCAACTATGGTATTCTGTTATAGCAGCTTGAGCTAAGATGCCATTTAAATACAAAGATGTGGATAAGTTAAAATGAAAGGATAGAAAAATGAATACTACGCAAACACTATTCAAAAGTAAGTTGGAGTAGCTGTCCTTCTATAAGACAAAGTAGACTTCAGAATGAGAATATTACTAAAGAAAAGGGAGGGTTTAGATAATAATGATGGATCAATTTTCCAAGAAGTCATAGCAATTGTAAACGTATATTCACTAACATCAGAACTTCAAAACATTGAAGCTAATATTTATTATTTATTACATGCAAATTATGTATGAAACTAAGAATTCATATTTTTAGAGGACTATAAAGGAAAATAAATAAATTCATATTTCCAGTTAGAGATTTCACCACTTCCCTCTCAGCAAATGTTTTAGCACAAGTAAACATCTATCAGTGAGGATTTAGAAGACCTGAACAACACCATCAACCGATGTGACCTTAATTGGCATTTAGAGAATCCTTCGCTCAAAAGTAGCAGGAATATAATGTATAAGTGCGCATGGAGCTTTCACTAAGATATGCCATATTCTGAGCATTACAACCAATTTTAACACATTTAAAAGTTTATCATACGATGTATGTTTTATGAACCATGACAAAATTGAACCAAAAATTATTAACAGAAAGATATCTGGAAGGACTTAAATATTAAGTCAAAGAAGTCAGGAAAAAGAGAAGGCCCCCCCAAAATTAAAACCATTGACCAAATGGAATTTTAAATATATCAGAATTGGACAGATAGAGTTAAACAGTACTAAGTAGGAAATTTATGTAATTAATTGTTTCTATTAGAAATAAAGATATTTAATAAGAAGCCTGATATTCTCCTTTAGAAAACTGGAAAAATCAGAGCAAATTGAACCCATATCAATCAAAAACACGGAAATAAGAGCAATTTAATTCTTTTGCATGTGAATGCCTGCTTTCTCAACTTGATTTATTGAAGACTGTCATTTCCCCAGTGTGTATTCTTGGAACTCTTGTCAAAGATCAATTGATTATTTATTCTTTGGTTTATTTTGGCTCTTTATTCTGATCCACTGGTCTATACACCTGTCTTTAGTAACATACAGATTTGATTTGATTTCTGTAGCTTTGTAATATAGTTTGAAATCATGAAGTATGTGATGCCTTCCACTTTGTTCTTCCTCAAAATTACAGTGGCTCACGCCTGTAATCCCAACACTTTGGGAGGCTGAGGTGGGCAGATCGCTTGAGGTCAGGAGTTCGTGACCAGCCTGGCCAACATGGTGAAACCCTGTCTCTACTAAAAATGCAAAAATTAGCCAGGTGTGGTGATGCAAGCCTGTAATCCAAGCTACCCAGGAGGCTGAGGGACGCTGAGGCAGAAGAATCACTTGCATTATGAGGTGGAAGTTGCAGTGAGCCGAGATCACACCACTGCACTCCAGCCTGGGCTACAGAGCAAGCCTCTGTCTCAAATAAATTAATGAATAAATAAATAAATAAAATTGCTTTGACTGCTCCTGGTCCTTTGCTGTTCCTTGAATTTTAGAATTTTTTTGTATTTCTCGGCAGGACACCATTAATTTTTGATAGGAATTCAATTGAACTTGTAGATCTCTTTGTCTAGCATGGACATTTTAACAATATTTATTTTTCCGGTGTTTAAACATGAGATGTCTTTCCACTTATTTGTATCTGTTTTAATTTTAATTTTTTTATCGGTGTCTTACAGATTTCAGTGTACATGTTGGTTGTTTATTTTTAAGTATTTAATTATTATTGCTGTTATTGTAAATACAGTTGTTTTGTTAAATATTTTTGAATAGTTCATTGTTGTTGTATAGAAATGCAACCCATTTTTGTATGTTGATTTACTGAGTTCATTTATTAGTTCTAATGATGTTTTATGGTGGTGGGGGTGAGGTCTCTAGGGTTTCCTACATATAAGATCATGTCTTCTACAAGCAGAGATCATTTGATTTGTACTTCTGATTTGGGTGCCCAAATTATCTAGCTTCATTGCCCAATTTATCTAGCTAGAACTTCCAATATTATACCGAATGGAAGTGGCAAGCATCAGTATTCTTGCCTTGTTCCAAATCTTACAGGAAAAGCTTTCAGTTTTTCACCACTGAGTATGGCGTTCGCCATTGGCTTATCATGTATGTCTTGTATTGCATTGAAGTAAGTTTCTTCTACACTCAATCTATTGGAGACTTGTTACCATGAAAAGGGGGTTACATTTTATCAAATGTTTTATCTGCATCTATGAAGATGATCATGTGATTTTTTTCCTTCATTCTGCTAATGTGATATACCACTTGGACTGAACTTGCACATGTTGAAGCATCGTTGCATCCCCAGAATAAATCCCACTTGGTCAGTGTGTATGCTCCTTTTGATGTGCTGTTAAATTTAATTTGCTCATATTTTGTGGAGGAATTGTATACCCATGTTAATTAGTAATACTGACCTGGAGTTTTCCTTTCTTATAGTATCTTTGCCTGGCTTTGGTATTCTGATGATGCTGGTGTCATATGAAAAAGTTTGAAAACGTTCCCTCATCTCTTATTTTTTGAAAGAGGTTGAGAAAGATTGGTATTCATTCTTCTTTAAGTGTTTGGTAGAATTCACCTGTGATATCATCTGGTCCTGGGCTTTTCTTTGTTGGGGGCTTTTCGTTACTGATACAATCACCTTAGTTGTTATTGGTCTGCTCAGTCTTTCTATTTCTTTTTGATTCTTCCTTGGTATAATGTATATATTTAGTAATTTATTCAGTTCAATATAGAGTCTTATCTTAATCCATACACAAAACTTAATTCAAAATGGATTAAAAATTTAAACACAAGACGTGAAGCCATAAAACTCCTGAAAATATAGAAAAAATTTTCTTGACATTGTTCTTGCCAATGATTTTTTGGATAGGGCACCAAAAGCACAGGCAACTAAAAGAAAATTAGACAAGTAACAAGTAAGAGTACATCAAACTAAAAGGCTTCTGCACAGCAAAACAACCTACAGAATGGAAGAAAATATTTGCAAACTATATATCTGATAAAGGACTAATTTCCAAAAAACATCAGGATTTTATACAAAACAATAGCAAAAAACAAATAAGCCTATTAAGAAATCAAGAAATGGGCAACAGAACAGAATAGGTGTTTTTCCAAAGAAGACATACAAGGGCCGACAGATATATGAAAATGCATTCAACATCACTAAACATCAGGGAACTACAAATAAACACACAATAAATTATTACCTCATTCTAGTTAGGATGGCTATTAGTAAAATAAAAACAATATAACAATTGTTGAGGAGGATGTGGAGAAAGGGGAAACATTTTTATACTGCTGGCAAGAATGCAAAATGGCGTGGTTGCTATTGGAAAAATGTATGAAGTTTCCTCAAAAAGTGAAAAGTAGAATTACTATATGATCCAGCAATCCTTATGGGTATTTGTCCGAATTAATTGAAATCAGGATCTCAAACAGCTATCTGCAGTCCCATGTTCATCACAGAATCATTTGCAATTGCCAAGACATGGAAGCAACACAAAAGTCCGTTGATGGATGAATGGATTTAAATTTTTTTACAGAAACATAAAATGGAATATTATTAAGCATTAAAAAAAGAATGAGATACTGCCATTTGAGACCAAATGGATGAGCCTGAAAGACAATATGCTAAGTGAAATAAGCCAGACACTGAAGGACAAATATTACATGATACCACTATATGAGGAAACTGAAATAGTCAATTTCATAGAAATAGAGAGTAGAATGGTAGTTGCCAGGCACTGGGAGAAAGAGAAACAGGGAGGCATTTGTCAAAGGTTACAAAGTTTTAGTTATGCTGGATGAGTAAGTCCTGGGGTCTACTGTACAGCAGAGTACCTATCTTTAGCAATACTGTATTGTAGACCTAAAAATGTGCCCATAGGGTAGACCTTATGTTAAGTGTTCTTATTACAAAAAAAAAAGAATGTGAGAAAAAACTTTAGAAATGATGGGTATGTTTATGGTATAAATTGTAATGATAGGTTCATGGATATATGCTTATTTCCAAACTCATGTTATATATATTAAATATATACAGCTTTTTAAAATGTCAATTATACCTCAATAAAGTGATTTTTAAAAGATAAGATCTTCTAAGGTTGAAAGACAAAAATAAAAAAATAAATTTAAGTGCAGAGATTGGTGAAATTAAAAATTGTAAACCAATAGAGAAAGTCAATGAAATCTAAAGCTGATTCTTTGAAAAGAGCCATACAACTAACAAACATCTACCAGATTGACCAGCCAGTGAGAGAGAGAAAGAATTAGTGAATATACAAATTGCCAATACCAGGATGAAAGAAAGAAAATCGCTATAGACACAGAGACATACACAAACAAATAAAGGAATATTATAATCCACCCTCTGCTCATAAATTCAACAATCTAAATGAAATTATTCAAAAGTTAGAAACTCCCTACTCATACTCAAAAACAAATAGGTAACATAAATAGAAAAGCATGTATTACAGAAATCAAAATTATGGTTAAACACCCTCCAACAAAGGAAACTCCAAGTCCAGATTGTTCCACAATACCTAGCAGTAAAGGCAGTCCTAGTACGAGAATATTCCCTCCCTTTCAGATTGAACTTACAGAAACTGCTCTGACACCTCAGTTAAAGCATAGAAGAGATTAATTGTTGGAAACTGAATGCTTCAGTGAATGAGTGCACAGGCTTATGGAACACCAGGTAAATTTACAGAACATAATTATATCTAAAAAACAGGCTAGAGACTTAGGTTTGAGTAACCTTCATAGATGTCTAATGTCTTGAGAAATTATAACCATTCTTGGGATTGGAAAAAAATTATTGTAGATTTACCTAATCTTCTTTAATATCATTAATTCATTCATTGAAAAGAGTACTCCTTAAAAATTGGAAATGATACTGAGAGAGCAAGGTAACTAACACCAATTAGATTACTGGAAGCATTAACTGATGTTATGTGTGGGAAAAAAAAAGAGTCAGGGAGACAAGAATTTTGATTGTCTTATTTTTAACACACAACTAAAATCCTTCAGGGAATATGCAGGACTTCAAGAAGAAGTTGTATCAACTAAGAGAAAATCCATAAATTCCTTCACGTCTGTGGCAGAATGTGTGGCAGCATTTGAAAAGGAATTTTGTAATCTGGATAAATGTATGTGAATATGTCAAATTTTTGACCACATGCAAAGAGAAAAGGTGAAGTTGTCTCCTTAAATGGTATAAAATTGGAAAGATATTTGCAAGAGTTTTATAAAACAGTTATCCGAAGCACATTTTGGAAAATTAGACCCAGCTAGAGCAAGGTAGTAATATATTTATTCCTGGAGAAAGATAAACTTCCCTGGTGGCTGGGAAACATATACATGTGAAGATTGGGTAAATACATATACATGTGAAATTGGAGCCAGCTCTGTGATGAGACTTCTGTATTCCCATGGAATGATACTCATTTTTTTCCACTAAGAACACAAATCACATAAATCATAAACTCACAAAAAAATCACAAGTCTTTGGATATCCTTTTCCACATTATAAAAAAAATCTAAGGGCAAATATTTTATTAGATATACTAGCCCAGGTATATGAACTCAATAAGAATGTGGGGAGGGAAAGAAGAATGTTTATAAAAATTGATGTTATATTCAAATAAAGACACAACCATATTTGAGCAGGCATAGTTTGCTTAACCTTCTTTATATAGCACCTTTTTAATTGCTTTTATTGTACTTGGAGGTTGATGATATCAAAATTATTATCTCTAAAAATATAAAATGTATGTTGTAATCCAAAATATTCTCCCAGAGAAGTTACTTCATCTAGAAAGAAAAACCATATAGGGTTTTAATTTTGCCCCATAATTTGTCGTTTTGTATTCCTTAACTGAAAACAAAGTGTATGTATTAACATTAATTTATACTTAGCCAATGATGATGATATACTATCTACATAATATTTAACATTACCCCATTATTTAAATTAGAAAAGTGTTTAATATGATTGAATTTTTTGCAGTTTTATTTTCAGATGTTTAAATTTTATACACAACTGATTTTTTAAAAATTCGCTAATTGTTATTCATGAAAAATACAATATATCGTTGAATTGGCACTGCATCCATATAATTACTTTGAGCAGTATTTGAAAATTAAGACAAATTAAATCAAGATTTTTATAAATAGCACCATGCTGAAATTAAGCACAAGTAAATAACGTAAAACCAAAGCATCTGACAAAATTAAGGTACTTAATTTGAAGGTCACCAGTATGAAGCCTCTGATAATAAGTAGTTTACATACCAGTAATGTAAACACATCTTCTGGTCATTTTGTCATTTTACAACTGTGCTTCACTGGGCTGTTTTGACCTATTTCCACCAGTCACTCTCTTCATTAATTTAGTGATTGTTTCCCCTGGCTGTCTACAAGACACTTTCTAAGTGACTCAGCCCTTTCTCATTTGTCACCTCATTTTTTGTTATGTGTGGGAAAAATTCCTTGACAATTCTGTTTGTGTCAGATTATTTTTCTATCAAATGGAAAATGCCAATACAGGATTGTACTTAATAAAAGAAAGAGGAACAAGTTTAAAAAGCTAAAAAAGTGAGAATTTTAGGAGACTATCGACAATTACATAGGTGAGGAATTGGTGTTTATGTTACTCCACATTCCTTTCACAGGTATTTATTTAAGGATTTGCCTGATAGAAGGTGATTTTTAAATTATGTTTCTGAATTTCATATTTGATGGAATTTATGAATTACGTAGAAGTTTTTATATTTAGCTTTCTATTTATATTTTTTATAAGTTTTAATGTTTAGCTTTCTATTACTCTAGCATTAGAAACATTTATTGGCAGTATTTAACATTTTAAATTGCAATGAACTTGTTTTCCTACCACTTTTCATTTGGCTCTACAGTTTTTTCCACTTTTAATCTGCTGTTGCTTTCTGAAACTAATGCACATTAACTTACAGATTTTGAGAGATGCTAACAAAAATAAACGCATGTGAAAGAGTTAATTGCTAATTACAGTTATATGTAAATTAGATCCTATATTGATCCCATTTTTGCTGTGGCAACAAGTGTAAATAAATGTGGCACATATACACCATGGAATATTATGCAGCCATAAAAAAGGATGAGTTTGCATCCTTTGCAGGGACATGGATGCAGCTGGAAACCATCATTCTTAGCAAACTATCACAAGAACAGAAAACAAAACACCGCATGTTCTCACTCATAGGTGGGAACTGAACAATGACATCACTTGGACTCGGGAAGGGGAACATCACACATCGGGGCCTATCATGGGGAGGGGGGAGGGGGGAGGGATTGCATTGGGAGTTATACCTGATGGGTGCTGACGAGTTGATGGGTGCAGCACACCAACATGGCACAAGTATACATATGTAACAAACCTGCACGTTATGCACATGTGCCCTAGAACTTAAAGTATAATAATAAAAAAATTAAAAACAAACAAAAAAAAGAACTAAAGTAACAAAGAAAAAAAATATACAGTGCTGTAACATTTGTTGTATCAAAAACCATGTGTTTATATACATATACACACATACAGTTAATTATATAAAAATTACACTCCTGTATATACACATACATATATAGCTTGAAAATTATTTATACTCTAGATATGAGTATAGACATTAAATATAGACAAATAACAGCTGGCTAACTAGTTAGTCACATAAATACAGATAATATAGACAGATATAGTTGATATAAATATAGATAAATGTGGAGGGAACATCATGGAGATAGTCCTTGTATCTTATCAAGTGCCTTTTCTTTTTTATTTTAATAGAAGTTCATTTTAATCACAAATTTCACACAATGCTTATTTACTTCCCTGCTTTATGCTCTGCAGAACACAGAGATAAATATTTTCAGCTATGGATGAACTAAAGCTCTGATTTTAGTTTACAGTCATTGATCCTGAAATTTTCTAACCACTTTCAGTTACATTAATGGATAGTATTGATCAATATATCCTAGGAATCTTAGTCATATTTTCTTTTTATTTATTGAAAATTAGAATACTTTAAAAATTATCTTTTTTATTTCTAAGATGCTAATTAATTGAAACTAAACTTTAATAAGAAGTGGAAGATTTACAGCACAAATTAATTACTGTATTAACTTTCATTTAGTATTTTGACCTTACCTCTTCACGCACTACCTTTAAGTGAAAGAATGAATTCAGTTTTAGTAACATTGCCACCACTGTGGGTTTTAGCAACATCATCAGATTAAAATCTAACAATTCCAGGGATGTAACATCTTGAAATCATTGATATTTATATAAGATATTATGTATATTTTATTTAAAATATGTAAACTACAGTACCAAATGAAGTAAAATATATCAGTAGTCCAAAAAACAATGAAGAACTCAAGCAACAGGGACCATCTTGTATTTGTTTGATGGCAAAGTTCCATTCCTTTCCTATCATTAGGTTAAGCAAAGCTGTAACTAATAGGATGGCCAGTGATTTTATTCATTTGGTAGAACCACACACTTAGTGGTGGTCAGTTAGTAGCTCATGTTACTCAAGCATTCTCTCGGCACCCTGTGTTATCCTATTGTGGTTTATAGCAGAGTTTGCACTGATGTTTTTTTCCTCAGGTATCCTCAGCCACATTGAAAGATCCATGATACCCTGTTCTGTCAGTTTTGGTCACTCTTGTGTCCTTGGATCCTAGAACCGTATCAGAAATACAGCAGGTACTCAAGAAGCTTTTGTCAAATAAGTGAATAAATACATCCGTAGGCTTAATTTTTCATTTATTGTCATCAGACATGTGATAAAAGCACAACTTCAACTTTTTTTTAGTTTATTATCATTATATCCATATGTTTTCTCATTTTCTCCCAGTAAGATTATTTCTGAGACCAACCAATTTTTCTTAATAGTTCTTAAGATTAACTATCAAATGTAATGAGAAGCTTCAATTTTTAAAGGTGCTAATGAATTTTGAAACAATCACTTCATTACAAAAAACACCTGTAATACATTAGTTATAAAGTAGACACTAATCGAAATTTAGTTATAATTTTTAATATCACAACTACAAAGTATCTAAAGAAGCATTGTTTTTATAAGTTAAATCTATTTGAACAAAGCGTAAAATTAAATATTATGATAAATTGGCAGTGGAATATCTAAAATTAAAGTTCAGTGGAAAATTATTGTAATTTTAAGATTACTTTGTGTCAAAGTGTATTTAGAAGTATATTGTTCTTTTCAACTTTTATTTCTTCTTACCTGAGAAACTCTTTCCTTGTATCTTACATATTTCTTTAGTAAAATGTAAATCCTGAAAGAATTTAGGACCAGTAATTTAGAGGCTGTAAAAGAATGTGGTGAAGAAAGTAGATTATAGAATCTCAAAGATGCAACAAAGACAGAAATTGATGAGGATACTTTTAAACTCAAAGAAATGTGAACATTTAACTTTTTACTAAACTGCAAATCTCAAATTATTTAAAATAGCTATTAATCCTGACTTCAAGCAACAACAATTATTTTCAAAGTAACTTTACCTAAATATACAAATGAACCACATATCATTCAATAACTCTCACCAAGATATACACAATAACTAGTATGCATTGCCAACTACTAAAAAGCAAATGCCCCTATAATTCCCGAGGAAAACACCCAGACCTCAGCTGGCACTAAAAAGAAGTGACAGCATAGTTTGTTATCACAAGAATGTTGCTGTATTCTGTTCATTATGCCTTACTCTCTATTATTGAACAGAACTGGGTGATCTTTATTTCATTTACTTTAATAGAAGACTCTTCTAAAATGCTTCTGGTTAATATTTGTTTTGAATGAAGCACTTTATTAAAAATGCTGGATGTTTCCACTTAACATAGCCTGAATAGCTGAAAGGGAAATAATGGCACAAGCATAAAATGGCATAATAAATCAAAGGACACCCTTTTCCTTCTAAACATGTCCAAGGTTAGTTTTCATCTTAATAGAATTGCTGATCTGTCAACTGATCAACTGTAGATACGCTTGTGACTTGTTTCAATGGAAAGACGGATGCCAAAAATAATGAGAAATAACCCGTTGAGTCTTCTCTAAAAGCATTTTTGTTTTGCTGAACATTCTTTGTGTGCATTGAAAAATCTCTTCCCTTCCTCAGAGTAAAATTTCAATTGATTAAAAATAAAAAGGCTTGGCTGGTTCATATTTCTAAGTGGCATGGAACAACGGATCATTATGGCCTAATATTATTTTCAGGATTGACTTTAAGTTATAATGGTGGTAACAATACCTGATCAGAAATATTCAACTCTATCAGGGATGAAAAGGTGTTATCACCATTTGAAAGATTAGAAAACTATGTATTCTGAAATAAGAACAACCTTCACCTTGCATTAACAATAATTAGAGACCTCAAGATCAACTCTCTCTCCTTTCCAAAATGAAAGGGGGAGGGGGAAGAGAGAGAGAGAGAGAGAGAGAGAGAGATCTTTTCTTCAGCCATATATTCATACCCCTCACTGCACCCTCCCTGTATAGTGGACTACCAGTTACACTATCACAGCTAACACAAATTTTGAAATCCCTTCACACACTTACAGTCAAAGTTACATGAAAACTCTCATTTAATCTCCGAAAAAGATAAAGAGTCTCTGAAGAAGACAAAAAGCCTTGGTTGTGCCATATCATATCAACCACGATAAAACTTTTAGTCAGGAAGATGGCACAATGTAGAGGTATTTTAAGCAGTTTTGAAATTAGATGTGCAGAAAGGAAGCAGAGAAAATATCTATATTGCTCACCCTTTAGGTGAAGATCTAGTAGCCTCATGTAAAAGGTCAGGTTGGGCTAAGTGGCTCTATCGTGTCAGGCTAAGCTTTCAAGTCTTGCTGATACAGTATACTCCTGTATTAAAATATCTCAATTCAAATTATCTGTCTAAGCTTCTTTATGTAGAAACCAAGTCTTATTCATGATGGAACCCCAGTGTCTAGTGCACAGTAAGCATTCCATAAATCCTTGTTGAGCCCCTGCAGAGGCATACATTTCATTTTATTAGCCAACAAATTTCAAGGTCCTCCCAGGGATGGTCTAAGCAGGATTTTGCTCAAGTTCTAATCAAGGACTATACATAGAGGAGCAGAGACTCCTAATGCTTCAAAGGGCAATTAGCACAGCTTTAACTCATTCACAAATCCTTCAGAATTCGAGCACATACTTTTGCACTGGAGGATGGTCCTTTCAATAAGGGCAAATCATTTGGAAGTCTAATACAATATTTCATTTGGATACATGTCCTGGTGCTTGGATACAGCACAGTGAAGAATACTGTAAAACTTTAATTTGGTAAAGCACAAAGGCATCTTTTAAGTTCCTTTATTTAATGTTATTAGTCAAATTATTTTAACCTGAGCTATTAGTCAAATTATTTTAACCTGAGCTTTCAAAAAGGTATTCTCAGGAGAAAATCAGAGAAAATGATGCCTTTAATATATGTCAAAGATCAAGAAAACACACACACACACATACACCCCCACCCCTCACAAACAATCGTCAAAATACTTACTACAATATTTTGGCCCATCAGCTTAAGAAAAATAGCTGTAACATCCTTTTTTTTTTTTTTTTTTTTTTTTTGTGGCTCAGGAGGAACATAGTGAAATGAAATAAGACAATTCAAATAGGTCTTCACTTTTCATTTACTTCTATTATTGATGCCATTCTGATATTTTCAGGACATTTCACTTTCATTTTCATCTTCTCATGGCACAGTTTGCATCTGCATTGCTAAATTCAACTCCTCAGGTTTCATTACTGCATTTTACCAAAAAACAAATACAAAAAACTTTTCTTCATACGAATTATTGAATACGTGTAAGAATGGAAGTGCAAAGGTAAAGTGAACAGATAAAAGAAAAAATACAAGAGACAGACTAATTTCATTAAGTAGCATTTTAGGTGTGTTTTCACTGCATGTGACTTTGAGATTTGTAACATTTATTTTAAAATTCAGGATGCAGCAGAAAATATATCAATAGATCAATGTATGTATGATCAACCACTGTTTGCAGCTTGATAGATTTCATAGTATGAACAAAGACAAAAGAAGTAAAACTACTAAAAAAATCAGAAATAGTAAAAAATGATGTGTACCCTAAGAAGACTTTTTTCCCCTGAAGAATCTTTCTTAAAATTATACCTTTTCAAGACTACAACTATAAAAGATAAGAGCAAATTAAAATTCTACTTCTGAAAATGCAGCACAACTTGCTGAAAATAATGATTCAGTGACAGAAATAAATGCATCTAAGAGTATGTGAGTATAATTATGTACTACAGGTAGTAAATGTCATGTTATGTTTCAATGATTTTATGGATATCAAACTCATCTGTATGCTATTTCTAATAGCAATTTTATGACTAAACTAATAAATATAGGAAACTGTTCTGATTTTAATAATACATGGCTTCTTATGGTAGTAGTTTATTTTGGCTAATGTAAAATGATAAATCTGAAGGCTAAGGTTAAAGCAGATCTTGAAAAATAGCTCAAAATATTATATGCAATCCTTGTCCTAGATCTTCTTAAAGTCATTATTGCATTTTTTGGAAGTATACTGTAGGGGCTTCTTTTCCACTTCAAAGTTAAAGCCATTAAACTTACTGTTCCATGTAATAAATTAATAAACAAGAATAGATTAACCAAATGATATGGAGAATTACCCTCTTCCAGTTCCTTTCATTGTCATCTAGTTCATTGTTGTTTCTCTCTTGGGAAGTGGTGAAAAGTTCTATTTAAATTTAGATTGAATAAAGTGCTCAGTAAGAGATTTCAGAATCCCAGAAGTGTGGTATGTGGTGGAGAGAGGAAAATGGCTTTTTTTTTCCTGGAGCTTTTGAATATGTTGGCCTGTGAGCAGGTCTGTTGAGTATGGCTGCCAAAATACACTGGCAATCATTTAGATTCCCACCAGAGCTGAGAAAGCAACCCAGAAACAATTTCCCTAAATACCAACTGTCTTGTGTGGCTTCATGAACTATAATATTGACCTTCTTTATGAGCGTTTGCCTTCAACTTGTAAAAATACCACAGGCTTTACTGTGCCAAAGAGAGAAAGATCAACAGCAGCAACCACTAAGCAGCCTTTCTTTTTGATTAAAGCTCTTCTTGGACATTTACTCTCACTGTCACTGGGTCCTCATCATGATTAGGAGGGCCACCCACACTGTCTATGCCTGGGGTGAGATGTAATTTAGCAAACTGGAGCTATGTTGATAATGAAAGGGGGTTCAATTAACCATGACACTAGGACAATAGTATAAATCATGACTGTCCCAGGCAACCAAGACAGGCTACTCATTTATGATCACCCATCTATGACACACAGCAGCTTGACAGTTCTTCAGCTTTTCATATTGACAAAACATTTTCATCAGTTTGAAAAAAAAATCTGATCATGCCACTTTGTTCTTTATAAGCAGGTGTGGTCTGTGAACTAGTGGTATTTTGACAATCTGTTGAGGCTAGAAGCATTTGGTTTATGTTAATATAATGCTTCAAATTATTTAATTTAAACTAAATTTTATAGAATGCCCTTTGATTGACTATAATTATCTCATATAAATTAAACGTGTAAATTTGTGTAAGTTCCTTGTAGGTTCTGGATAGTAGACCTTTGTCAGATGCATAGTTCACAGAATTTCCCCCACTTCTCTAAGTTATCTGCTTAAACTGTTGATAGTTTCTTTTGCTGTGCAGAAGCTCTTTAGTTTAATTAGACTCCATTTGTCAATTTTTGATTTTGTTGCAACTGCTTTTAGCGTTTTCATCATGAAATCTTTGCCCGTTTCTATGCCCGGGATGGTATTGCCTAGGTGGTCTTCCAGGGTTTTTCTAGTTTGGGGTTTTACATGTAAGTGTTTAATACATATAGGATTAATTTTTGTACATGGTACGAGGAAAGAGTACAGTTTCAGTCTTCTGCATATGGCTAGTCAGTTAT
This sequence comes from Colobus angolensis palliatus, assembly GCF_000951035.1. Taxonomy (NCBI): domain Eukaryota; kingdom Metazoa; phylum Chordata; class Mammalia; order Primates; family Cercopithecidae; genus Colobus; species Colobus angolensis. Next base: position 3,844,329 of record NW_012114400.1, on the reverse strand, counting down.
CCCAGCATCATTTATTGAATAAGTAGTTCTTTCCATATTGCTTGTTTTTGTCAAGTTTGTCAAAGATCAGATAGTTGTAGGTATGCATTCTTATTTCTGGGCCCTCTATTCTGTTCCATTGGTTTATGTGTCTGCCTTTGTATCAGCACCATGCTGTTTGGTTACTGTAGCCCTGTAGCATAAAGTCGGGTAGTGTGATGCCCTCAGCTGTGTTCTTTTTGCTTAGGATTGCCTTGCCTATTTGGGCTCTGTTTTGGTTCCATATGAATTTTAAAATAGCTATTCCTAGTTCTGTGAAAAATGTCATTGGTAGTTTGATAGGAATAGTATTGAATCTATAAATTGCTTTGGATGGTATGGCCATTTTAATAATATTGATTCTGTCTATCCCTGAGCATGAAATGTTTTCCATTTGTCTGTGTCCTCTCCAATTTCTTTGAGCAGTGTTTTATAGTTCTCCTTGTAGAGATCTTTCACCTTGCTGGTTAGCTGTATCTAGATGTTTTATTCTTTTTATGGCAATTATGAATGGGATTGTGTTCCTGACTTGGCTCTCAGCTTGACTGTTGTCGGTGTATAAAAGTGTGAGGAATTTTTGTACATTGACTTTGTATCCTGAGACTATGCTGAAGTTGTTTATCAGCCTCAGGAGCTTTTGGGCCAAGACTATCAGGTTTTCTAAATACAGGATCATGCCATCTGCAAACACGGACAGTTTGACTTCCTCTCTTCCCATCTGGTTGCCCTTTATTTCCTTCTCTTCCCTTATTGTTCTGGTCAGGATTTCCAATACTATGTTGAATAGGACTGGTGAGAGAAGGCATCCTAATATTGTGCCAATTTTCAAACAACCCCATTAAAAAGTGGGCAAAGGATATGAACAGACACCTTTTAAAAGAAGACACACATGCAGTCAACAAACATATGAAAACAATTTCAACATCACTGATCATTAGATAATTGCAAATCAAAATCACAATGAGATACCATTTCACACCAGTCAGAAGAGCTATAATTAAAATGTTAAAAATAACAGATATTGGCAAGGTCGTGGAGAAAAAGGAATGCTTAAACACTGTTTGTGGAATGTAAATTAGTTCAACCATTGTGGAAAACAGTGTAGTGATTCCTCTAAGACCTAAAAATAAAAATACCATTTGACCCAGCAATCCCAGTACTGGGTATACACCCAAAGGAATACGAATCATTCTATCATAAAGACACAGGCATGCATATGTTCATCGCACCACTATTCACAATAGCAATGACATGGAATTAATGTAAATGCCCATCAACAGATATTTGGTACATATGTATGATGGAATACCATGCAGCCATAAAAAAGAATGAGATCATGTCCTTTGTGGGATCATGGATAGAGGTGGAAGCCATTATCCTTAGCAAAGTAAGGCAGGAACAGACAACCAAATACCACATATTCTCACTTATAAGTGGGACCTAAGTAATGTGAATGTATAGATACATACAGGAGAACAACAGACACTAGGGCTTATCAGAGGATAAAGGATGGGAAGAGGGAGAGGATCCGGAAAAATGACTAATTGTTACTACTAGGCTTAATACCTGGGTGAAAAAAATAATCTGTACAACGAACTCCCATGACACAAGTTTACCTGTATAACAAACCTGCAAATGTATCCGTGAACTTAAAAGTTAAAAAACCCACACAATTCAAATTGTCATCTCTATTTTATATATCTTCAATTAGATTATTCTTTCCTACTTCTAAATCCACTTCAGTGAACACTCAAACTCCCCTAAACCCATATTTCCTCTCCTTTTTGAGAATCATTGGACTTATGTCATATCTAAGGGATAACTTTATACTAATGCATAGAGAAAGCAAAGTTCAAATATTGAACATTGACTATGTTGCTGTCATGAAAGAAATGTATTCTTTTTAGTAAACAAAAATGCTAAATCTGCTTATATTTTACAAATATATTTTGAAAAGCAATCATTTCATGGTGTAATAAGTTCTTGCTTGTGCCATTACATGCAAAGGCAGAATCCTATTTTTAAATTATCTTCAAAAAGCTCTCTATCTTGGTAAGACATCTGCTTGTGAAGGACAGCCTAAAGGGCCAGGCACAGTGACTCATGCCTCTAATCAGCATTTGGGAGGCCGAGGTGGGCAGATCACTTGAGGCTAGGCGTTCGAGACCAGTCTGGCCAACACAGTGAAACCTCATCTCTACAAAAAATATAAAAATTAGCTGGGCATGGTGACGAGCGCCTATAGTCCCCACTGCTTGGGAGGCCAAGATGGAATAACTTGAGCCTGGGAGCCAGCAGGTGCAGTGAGCCAAGATGACGCCACTACACTTCAGCCCGCCTGGGCGACAGAGTGAGACTCTGTCTTGAAAGAAGGAAGGGAGGAAGGAAGGAAGGAAGGAAGGAAAGAAAGAAAGAAAGAAAGAAAGAAAGAAAGAAAGAAAGAAAGAAAGAAAGAGAGAGAGAAAGCAAGC
>NW_012114400.1:3839906-3841790 GCF_000951035.1 Colobus angolensis palliatus | reverse complement strand
AGAGAGAGAGAAAGCAAGCCTAAGAACAGGTGATTTACTTACCTTTTCTAGTGATTTTAAAATAATGTTTGTTGATGGTCTCAGGTTCACTTATTCAACAAATATTTTTTGAGCACCTACAATAAAAAGGCATCCTTCTAAGCACTGGCAGGAAAAGTACTGAAGAAGTTATACAGGGATTCTGCTTCGGGACGTTTATGTTTTAGATTAGAATGGAAAAGGCAGAAAAGAAATTAATAAATCAACCAAAAATACCAGTAGTGACAAATTATAATCAAGTAAACAGGGTAATGTGACAGCAAATGACTAAGTCAGGGAAGGCCTTCCTAGAGAGTTGTCATTTCAGAAGTAGAGTTAAACTTGACTAGAAAAATCAATCTAATGCTGTCCTCAAAATAATTATGACCCCTTCTTATTTTTTTCTATCTTCTTAATATCTCAGTATCATCTAGTTTTCTACCTGTTGATTAAGGATTCGAACAAAACTTACAAAATTTTTGAATGTTGTAACACTCCATAAATTTCTTGTCCTGTATATAAGCACTTCTAGCTTGGCAGGCTATAAGGTGAGAAAATCTATTAACCCTACATCTTAAAGGTTAACAAAATAAAACTGAAAGTACTTATTTATTTAATGGGTTTGGAATTTTTAAAAAATGACAATTAAAATTAATCCTGACAAATAGACCAATAGAATAGAGAATCCAACAAGTGACCCCCATATATGAGGCTCCATGAATTATAACTAAGGTGACACTAATGTACAGAGGGGGAGAAGATGGTCTTTTTGCTAAATAGTTGTGGGTCTGGGCCAGTCACCTAAATATATGAAGCAAAGGGTTATCTTGATTCCTACCTTGCACCATGTATAAAAAAAATTTTCCAAATGAATAATACATAAATGTGAATGGTAAAATGATAAAGCCTTTGGGAAAAAAAGATAGGCAACTTCAGGATTATGAAGATACAAAAGGTGCTAACTCCAAATAAAATCATTGATTATAAGATCACATTTTTAACTTTAAAAATCTGTTTATTCACAGACACCAGGAAGAGAAATGCAAGCCACAGAGCAGGAGAAAATAGTTGCAACACATAGATCCAATAAATCGAGAATATAAAAGTGACTCCTTCCAATTTAGAAAAAGTCATGCAAGTCAAAGCAAAATTGTCAAAAACCTTCTATAGGGTTTCTTTAACAAAGAAAACTAAAACGACAAATTGATAAAGAAAAAGGACTCGGGCTTACATTGGATTTAGCTGCAGCTGTGAGACATCGCTACAGAAGAGATTTCTGCTTCTCTGCTCTACTTGTGAGGAAATGCATATACCAAAGTCATCTCTGAAGGCAAGAAAGTTGACCAAGCATCAGAGGACGGAGCAAGATGGCCAAATAGGAACAGCTCCAGTCTCCAACTCCCGGCACAAGCGACACAGAAGACCGGTGATTTTTGCATTTTCAACTGAGGTACTGGGGTCATCTCACTGGGTAGTGCGGGACAATCAGTGCTGGTCAGCTGCTGCAACCCGACCAGTGACAGCTGAAGCAGAGCAAGGCATTGCCTCACCTGGGAAGCGCAAGGGGGAAGGGAATCCCTTTTCCTAGCCAGGCGAACTGAGACACACAACACCTGAAAAATCAGGTAATTCCCACCCTAATGCTGTGCTTTAAGCAAACGGGCACACCAGGAGTTTATACCCACACCTGGCCGGGAGGGTCCCACGGCCACGGAGCCTCCCTCATTGCTAGCACAGCAGTCTGCGATCTAACCATAAGGCAGCAGCGAGGCTGGGGGAGGGGCGCCCACCATTGCTGAGGCTTAAGTAGGTAAACAAAGCCGCTGGGAAGCTTGAACTGGGTGGAGCTCACAGCAGCTCAAGGAA